>NW_003302548.1:11906018-11959165 GCF_000004255.2 Arabidopsis lyrata subsp. lyrata | reverse complement strand
AAGAGATCTTTAGATTTTGAAATAAACCCTAATTAGTTTTGCCTTTATACTTTCTCATTTTCTCTATTATGTCTATTTTTATATATTGTATATCATTATAATTTTTAGTTTAGTTAATTCATTTAGTTAGGTTCAATAACCTAATAAAACATTTCATGCAAATGCATGTATACATAACAATTGGATTAAAATAAGTGGAAAATGAAAAAAAAAAATAAAACCAGCAAATAAATATAATATATTATAAGAATTTAATTTTTTTTTATATAAGAATTTAATTTTATTAATAAATTATTTTTAAAAAAGAAATGTCTTACAGAATGTCGTCGAAAGTACAACGACAAATAGAATTTTCACAACCAAATACATTCTTTCTTTTCTCAAGACAATGATATGCACACTCTTGACAAAAAAATATTTTCATGTCGTCGGGAGAGTGTCCAACATGTTCGTCTGCTGGATCAATATCAGAGCTTAATGGAGGATTGGAAAACTGAGTTTTTTCTTCTGGAATAGATTTTGTCATAATATTTGATGCACCTAAAAATAATTCAAAAGAAAATGAAACTATTATATTAATATATAATTCTAGACTATAAACTATTGTATATAACGAGAATAAACTTACAGGATGAAACAAGAACAGCAAGAGTTATAAAGAAGAAAATTGTCTTCATTTTGTATAGAAATTTTTAACAAAAAGAAATAGAAGTAATTTGTTTGCTAATCGTTTTGAGTTTTGGGTGCGATGTTTTAAAAGCAAGATAGTCATACATTTATAAGTGCCTTTACTTAAGTTACATAGTTGTTAATGTTTATCAAACGTATTTTCTTATAAATGATAGTTAAAGAAACTATAGACTTTAATTTATAACTTTTCTTTTAAAGTATTAACTAAAACATAATTACTATATTCAATAGTGAATTGATTATTCAGGTGAAAGTGAGAAAATTGTATAATTAAAAGTTTTGTTTAGAATAGAAAAATAGATCGAGAATGCTGTAAACCATCTATGAATATGATACGATGGGTTAAAGATATACATGGACAAAAAGTAGAAACTTTTTTTTTTTTCTTTTGGACAAAAACTATACGTGTAGAAACTATAGAGATTATACGTCGGTTTTCTATAGAGATTCGACAGATGAACATGTGAAATTTTATAACCAACTATAGGATATCTGTTATTACTATAAATATATGCTTTATGTTAGTCTGCAAAATACATACTAGTTATTGGTTCCTATGTATATCACTAGATTTTAACCCGCGGTACACCGCGGACTATATTTAAAAAAAAAAAATCAAAATGTAATTTTTTTTAGTATATTAAGTATATATATGACATAATGTTTTGAATTTTCTAAATGTATAACTCTTATATCTATATATGATTTAGTATACAGTTACTATGTTTGAGGTTTACCGTTTTAAAATATAAGAACGATAACATACAATTCATTAAGTTAAAATCTAGATTATATCCCGCGGTACACCGCGGATCGATTTTTTTATAACAAAAAATTTAAACTTTAAATTAAATTTTTTGATAATATTGTTTATTTTGTTTAGTGTTTAAGATGATATACTTGTATTTTGATTGTTATATCTAGGATTTCACCCGTATTATACCATCTCGTATTAATATCGACCCAAATCCGTCCACCATCTAACCATGTCCCGTGAAATTAAAAGTTTGCTTTCAAATTGTTTCCATATATATATATATAATACTTATAGAGTTCAAATATTACAAATGTTTTAAACTTTAAGCTAGAAGTTGACTCCAGATATTACAAATGTTTTAAACTTTAAAATATTACAAATGTTTTAAACGTTTTATAAAATTTAAATAATTATAATATTTACCTTTTAATAAAGTAAAATATATATAAGAATTTAATTTTAATTTATATTTTTAATATTTATTATATTTTGAAACTTTTTATAAGTAAAAATTATATATTATCATATAAGAAATAACAAATAACCCGCAGTTAAGCGTGTTTTGGAGGTCACGGGTTCGATTCACGTTGGGAGGGGTCTGCTCTCCAAAGGGGAGTTATATTGCATGGTTTGGGCCTCGCCCTTGGGGAATGTACGGGCCTACAGGCTAAGAACCTCCTAGTCATAAAAAAAAAAAGAAATAACAAATAACCCGTCTCAGGAAAACTTGACCCGACACCACTACAACCATCCGCTTTGCCGCTTGTATGGTTGCACCACCATAACCTTTCAAAGTTTTGATAAAATAATTAAGCCATGAAATCGATCAAATGTTTTTTTGGTAACACTAATTATTCAACAGTAGATTAAAATGACTCATCTAATATATTTTGATTAACATTCAAGACAATATATACCTTAATTTTCTAGAAAATAATTTCAAAAAATGAAAATACTATAAAATATTATAAAAGATTGTACATCCCTTGGTTTAGGTAAATTTTAAAATTTTGAATATCTAGATAATATGCCTAAACGAAATAGCTCCCTTAAAATGTTAAACAACTAAATTGAGTATTTTAAACAACTAAAATTTTAAACAATTAAATTTTAAACAACTAAATTTTTAAATAACTAAATATCTAGAGAATAGGCAATCTATTTTTTTGAATATCTAGAGAATTCTAAATAAACAAATAAAATTTATAAACAACTAAAAAACTAAGAATTATATTGGAATAAAATTTTATTTTAATTCTTTATTACTTTTTGCTAAATTGAGTCGAATTGATTTTCAAATGATTATTTTTTCCAAAACCTAAATTAAAAATAAATTTCAGCATTAAACGATTTTTTAAAACAAACTGTTAGCATTAAAACCAGATTTGTTAGAATTTAATCTATAATGCAACCATTTAATGTAGTTTCTGGTTTTGGATATTAACAAATATTTTGCAAAAATATAAGGAAAGATCCGTTTCAATATTTCCGGTGCAAAATCTTTAAATTGACCCTGTGGAAGTCGAAACTAACACAATCGAGATTTGTCTAGGGTTTTAATTTAGGGATATGATTTGCGAGAATTCTCAAAGAACGACAGAAACAATTGTAACCAAAGATGGTGTTCTTGATCTTATTGATGAAAAGAGTAGTTTTGATCGTACAAGAGTTTGATCGTAAAAGGGAAAAAGGTGTTTGTGCTGTAAGAGCTTTGTGTAGTGTAAATTCTAGAGCGATATTGCATCTCCCTCTATGAGAGCCTTGAGTCTCTTTATATAGCGATCTTAAACCGCCTCCCCAGCGATATTCTCGGAAGATTTCTATTTATCTTGAAGTCGGCTAGAATATCGCGGATCAGGATAATTTCCTTATTCTTCGGAGTCTTTGGAAGATTTCCTGATTTGAGTCGATCCTTCTAGATTCTCTCTTATCATTTCCGGGTATATCGGAAATGATGCCTTGCTTAGAAATGATACTTCTGAAGGCGAATATTTACTAAGTCCTTGCCTCGGAAGGTCTTCTGCGTTCGAGCTCATCGTTCCCTTCGGCTCAGATATCTTGGTTCTTCGCTTCGGGTATCTTGCGAAGTTGGCTCGGGTGTCTCGTGAAGTCGGCTCGGGACGGGAGGAGAATTCGGCTCGTGGAAGGCGGTGTATCGGGTCCCATTCCCGAGGCGATACAGGATGTCCCGAGCTGGTTTAGTCATTGATTGCCGAGCCGATCTGGTGATCGATCCCGAGCCGATCTGGTGATCGATCCCGAGCCGATCTCGTGATCGATCCCAAGCTGTTTTGTAAGTGTTCCCCGGGCCGGTTTGGTGATACGTCCCGAGGTGTTATGTCTTAGCTCGGACTTAGCGCGGGTGAAATCCGACCCCAATAGTTAGCCCCCCAGCTCGTTGTCTTGAGGAGCAAGTGATGAGCTTCACGATTATTAGTCCGAGCAGTTTAAACTTTGTCCCGAGCTTGTCCTTGTACGTCGAGGCTATCAGAGAGTTTGAATCCTTTGATGGACTAAATTCTCCTAACGATTCGAATTTCTTTGACGTTTCATCTTCTTCTAGCGTGTGACGATTGAATTTCCCTCTCGAGAAGTGGAAAAGTTTTTCGCTTATTCCCGAGAATTTCAGCGGACGTGAAACTATCTCTGAGTCCACGCGCACCCGACGCGCTGAAGCGTTTTATAAATACTCCTCTCGCGATTCATTTCTTTAGTTCTGCAATTCTCGAGCAAAATCTAAAGGTTTGCTTCTTTCGCTCTGATCTTGATTTAGTTTATGTTTCTTCTTTCTCCGATTTACTTTTTCATAGCGCCGCCGTGTTTAGATCTAGGTTGATTTTGCCGGCGTCCTGAATTCTGTTTCTCCGGTTGTTCTTTCGATTTATCCGAGCAGATTGATGTCTCTTTCTGATTCGAGCGATTCTTCCTGAGGCAGAAATATTCCGGTCCATAAACGAAACATGGTTTGGAGTAGCTCTGATGGGCCCGAGGCCAGTTTGTCAGATCGATCTGAGTCAAGTGGTGACGCGGAATCGTCATCTGGAAGTCAAGAGATTCCGAGCCAGTTTGTGGATCGGGAAGATACAATCACCGACATGGCTCGGGACGAGGATCTACCCGACGACCCCGAAGCAGTTTTGAATAGGAGAAGGATACGTCCTCTGACTTCAGATGAGGCTGGGGTTTCTCATTGGCAGGATGAGCCCGAGCTGCCGTTTTTGCCCAAGGTGAAGGGTGAGACGGTTACCTATGATCCCGAGGAGGGAGCCAGGCTGCTTCAGCTGGCGATTCAAGGTGCCATGGCTCAGAAAAAGAAGACCCGAGTCAAGAAAGTGAAAAAACCTGATCCTCCCGGTTCCACTCTGTCGACTTCAGATTCTCTTCGGGACCTAAAGGCGCGTTTTAACTTCAGCGAAGGGGTGACTCTCCGGTTGCCGACCCCTGATGAGAGAGCCGATGATCCTCCCGAGGGGTTCTTTACCTTGTACGAAGGATTCTTCTACTTCTGCTTCCTCTGGCCTCCAATCCCGAGGCCAATCATCGAGTATCTGTGGTCGTACAAACTTGCTTTGGCCCAGATTACGACCCGAGGCCTTCGCCATTTGGTCGGGATTCTAGTGCGCGGGATCGACACATACAACAATATCGGCCTTGATCATCTGAGGAATCTGCTGGAGATTCGACGTGTTCCGCGCTGTGCGATGGAGAGGTATTATATCTCTCCTAGCCAGAGGAGAAGGGTTATTGGTGGCTTCCCGAGCAAGGATGAGAAGTACACCAAACATTTTTTCTTCGTCGCCCTTGACGAAGACTGTGTTCCCGAGGGCTGCCTTGAGAAAATGATTGGGAAATGGAGAAAGATTGGTAGTTTTTCCGAGATTTCTGCTTGTTTTGTACTACAACTTGACTGCCTTGATTAATTCGCCTTGATCTTTCTTTTTTGCAGATCGAGGCCCGAGCTTTTTGGATCGTATTCCCGAGGACCTTTTCAGTGTACGCGAGGAGTTGGCTGCTCGAAAGTGTCACTGGATCAAGCACTTCTCTCAAGAAAGGATCGAAAAAGCTTTAAGGGTTCTTCACGGTGCGTCCTGTTCTACTTCTTCATCTTCTTCGGACTAGCGGCTAAATTTTTTGACAGAGATGCAAGGAGTGAAGATGTCTTTGAGGGAAAGGAAGGCCGCCGAGAAGAAGGCGGGCGAAGAGGAGAGGGCGATCAAGGCGGCTTTTGGGCCTTTAACCCTACCCGAGGCGACTGGGGGAAATGAGGTGACCGTTGACCCCGAGGTGATGGTCGATCCAGCGGGATCGGGGGTCGACCTAGCCGTTGCTATGGCTCATCCCGAGGTGCCTGAGGGTATCCCGATTGGCGATACTGCCGGCCGAGGTTCCGAGGTGGGGAATACGCTTGTGGTTGGTCTGCGAGCCGGAGGGCAGACTAAGTCTAAGAGAAAACGTCCCCGAGGGGAACATTCCGGGGATGCGCGCAAGGGGTCGAAGAGAGCTCACAACTCCTCTCGGCCAATTTATAAAGACAAGGTTGCTTCTGCCAACCTCATCGCTTCTTGCACCTGGCCGCTGCTTCCCGCCCCAGAGGGTTTAGTCGAGGCGGAGCGGTACGGTGAGACCGCGGCCAATTTCTTAAAGGTACGCGTTTGATTCCCTTTCTGTATAAGGTAGCCTTGTTTCATGTTTTAACGTGACTGCTTTATTCTCCAGGCCTTCTCTTCGATGAATACTATGGTTCATTCTTACGATTGTGCGGCTCGTGAGCACGCAGCGGCTCAGGAGCGATTCAAGGCTGTTCGGAGTGAAACCGAGAGAAAGGTTGCCGAGGCAGTTGTAGCGGCAAGGACTGCCGAGGCGCTGGTTGCTGCCGAGCAGGAGGCGAGGCGAAGAGAAACTGAGGAGAGTGTCCGTGTCCGTCGGAAGGCTGAAGCGGAAATTGAGAGACTCAGGCGTCTGCTTGTCGAGGAGAAGGCTCTTCGTGAGACTGAGGTGGCTCGAGCGAAGAAGGCTGGTGAGCGAAAGATCGCTGGGGAGTTTGTCGAGAAGGTCAAAATGATCGAGGCGAAATTGGCTGAATTCGACAAAGTCTCCGAGCGGTACATATACTTTTCTCAAGCGAAAGCCAACGCCGAGGTGATCGAAGCGCTTGAATCCGGGGGAAAGATCGAAGATGAAAAGCTCGAGGTCGCCAAATGGAAGGAGGAGTATGGAGATGCCGAGGCTGAGTATGCTAGTCTGGGGGCCGAGCTTTTGGGAAGTCTGAAAGTCCCTTCGGTATCTCCCGACTCTACTCATGATGGCTTGGGGAATAGGTCGGTAGAGAGTGATGCGATCGATGTTGGAGTGATCGATCAGGCGGGCACAAATCTGAACTCCGAGGCCGGACAGGTTTCAGATGAAGAGAGGGACGAATGAGCCCGAGGCGTTCCCTTATTTGTTTTTGTTTTAATAACCTTGTCTTTGTAAAAACTTACGCCTGGATGGCTTTATCCACTTGAACACGTGTTTCTTCAAGTATTTGAATTTTCTTGTCTTGAGATGTTTTCGAACTAAATTCGATACCAGTGTTAAGTAACTGGGTTTCGTAAGTATGACTTGTTCGTCGAGAAGTTAAATTTTTCCGAACCGTTTTAACCTCCGAACCGTGACGACGAATAGCGTACCAGTGTTAAGGTAACTGGGTTTCTCCCGAACCGTTTCAACTTCCTGGGCTGAAAGTGAAATGGATCGTTCACCAGTGTTAAGGTAACTGGGTTTTAGTCACATGGGACTAATCTTTATCGGTTGCGACCCGAGCTGATATAGTCGATTGCCAGTGCTTAGAAGCGAACTGGGGTACCAGTGTCGAAATCAACTAGCTTTTCTGAAGACAATTTCTTTGTGGCCAGATATCTCCGACCGAATTGTCTCGAATGCTTATATAGCGCTGTAACCGAGGCGGTGAAATGAGCTTTTCTGTCCGAGGACATGGCCATCGTCCGAACGAACTTTTAGCTTTATAGGTTGATAAGATGACCATAAAAGTTTCCGAGGTGACTTTCAGGATAGACGCCGAGGGTAAAATTTAAAAATTAGTTACAAAGTTCAGTGGGAGTATTATGTATACGGACCCACTCCCCCCTTTTTTAATTAGGGGGGTAGCTGAACTCGTTCGAGGACAAGCTGCCTACGTACCCTTTTCAGGGATCAAGCCACCCCGTAGTACAAGTATATGCGTACCTTAGGTTCTTAGCGATAATATTTCCTTAGATGCATTGCGTTCCAGGATCTAGGTACCACTTTACCGTTCATGTTAATGAGTTCATAGACGCCGGGACGGATCAGCTTTGCGATCGTGTAAGGTCCTTTCCAATTTGCGCCGAGCTTACCTGCGTTCTGTTCGGCAGTATTCTGGAAAACTTTGCGTAGTACGAGATCACCTTCGTGAAAGCGGCGATGCTTAACGTGAGCATTGTAGTACCGAGCTGTAGCATTCTGATAGTTCTGCATTCGGACCAAAGCCGAATCTCTTGTTTCGTCAATCAAGTCCAGTTCGTCCAGCATCATCTGAGTGTTGGCATTTTCCTACTCGGGGAGCAAACGTCTTCTTATTCCCGGGATCTCGGCTTCGGTGGGAATCACACACTCCGTGCCGTAGATGAGGGCAAAAGGTGTTTCTCCCGTGGCTCGTCGCGGCGTGGTTCTGTGCGACCATAGTACTCCTTCCAATTCGTCGGCCCAGCGGCCTTTCTTCGCGTCGAGGCGTTTCTTTATTCCGTCGAGAATCGTTTTGTTCGCCGCTTCTGTCTATCCGTTTCCTTGAGGATACCGAGGCGTAGACTTGCTGAGGCGAATTCCCCATTTCTCACAGAATCCTTCGAATCGAGCCGAAATGAACAGCGATCCGTTGTCTGTAACGATCTCGTAAGGTATCCCTTGGCGGCATATGATGTTCTTCCAGACGAAGTTCTCGACTTGTGCGTCTTTGATGCTGGCATAGGAGTCCGCCTCGATCCATTTGGAGAAGTAGTCTGCTAGTACGAGGACGAGCTTCTTCTGCTTGGAGTTGTGTAAAGGTCCAATAATGTCCATGGACCAGCGCATGAAGGGATAAGGCGAGGTGATGGAAGAGAGGAGCTCGGCGGGTCGATGAATAGTTGGTGCGTGTCTCTGGCACTTGTCGCACCGTTGAGAAAACTTCTCGCAGTCTTTGACCATCGTCGGCCAAAAGTATCTGTGGCGTTTGACCTTTATGGCTAGGGCTCTCCCGCCAGAGTGATTTCCGCAAGATTCGCCGTGTATTTCTTCCATGACTCTCCGAGCTTTGTTGCCTTCGATGCAGATTAGCAGGGATCCGAAGAACCGCCACTTAAAGAGTTCTCTGTCGATCAGAGTATACCGAGCCGCTTTTGCCTTAAGCTTCCGAGCTGCCCATTTTTCAGTAGGAACTTCTCCATCGGCTATGTAGCTTCGGATGGCTCCGATCCATTTGGCATCACTTCCTTATTCGGGCTTGGTTGTGTCTGCAGTTTGTTGGTCTAGCGGTTCGGTGTCTATTTCTTCTAGGTCCTCTGTTTCCCGAGCCGTTAGTACTTGATCTTCGCTACTGTCTTCAATGCTCGGCTTTTCGATGAACTCTATCGGTATGATCCTCTTCAGATTGGGTCAGAGGTTGAAGCTAGAGCTGCTAAGGCATCGGCCGATGTGTTCTCACCTCGCGGGATTCTGGTTAACTCGAACTCTCCGAACTGTTTCGCCAAGTCTTGTGTGAGACAAGATACGCTTCCATTCGTTCGTCGCGAGCCACGTATTCTCCATTGAATTGATTGGCCACGAGCTGGGAGTCGCAAAAGGCTCGCAGCTTGTTGATCTTAAGTCCCCGAGCCAGCTTAAGTCCTACTATCAGTGCTTCATACTCTGCCACGTTGTTAGTCGCGTCGAAATTTAGCCGAAAAGATTGTTCAAGGATTTCACCCTCTGGTGATGCTAAGCGGATTCCGACGCCAGAACCTTATTTTGAGGATGAGCCGTCGACGTGGAGGATCCAAACAGTGTCGGGCGACTCTTCTCGAGCGTTTTCCATCGGCAATTCGATGATAAATTCGGCGAGGACCTGAGATTTTGCGCATGTTTTGTTCCTGTATTCGATGTCGTACTCAGTGAGTTCTACTGCCCACTTGGCCAGGCGTCCGGACTGGCTCGGACTGTGCAAGATAGTTCGGAGTGACACGGGCGCCATTACGACGATCGAGTGAGACTGGAAATACGGTCGTAACTTCCGAGTTGACATTACTACGGCAAGAGCGAGCTTTTCAGTTTGTGGGTAGCATGTTTCTACGTCGGTGAAAGTTTGCGAGACATAGAATATTGGCTTCTGCTCGCCTATGTCTTCTCTGACTATGACTCCACTTATTGTTGTATCCGAGACTGCGATGTATAGAAATAATGGCTCACCCGGGACTGGTTTTGCGAACACCGGTGGATTAGCCAGGTACTTCTTCAGTTCCTGAAAAGATTCTTCGCAGCGACCGGTCCATTCGAATTTCTTGTTGCCGCGCAGAGTATCGTAGAAAGCCAAGCATTTATCGGTAGACCGTGAGATGAATCGGTTCAGGGCTGCGACTCTCCCGGTGAGGCGTTGAACTTCGCGTTTGTTCTGCGGTGAGGGCATGTTCAGTAGGGCATCGATTTGCTTTGGATTCGCCTCGATGCCTCTGTGGGTTACAAGATATCCTAGGAACTCACCCAACTTTACCGCGAAACGACATTTTGCGGGGTTGAGCTTCATGTTGTGCTTGTTGAGCTGGCGAAAACAGTCGCGTAGATGGGCTATGTGGTCGTTTTCTTCGAGGGATTTGACTAGCATATCGTCGATGTAAACTTCCATCGTTTTCCCGAGCTACTCGGAGAACATCCTGTTGACGAGCCATTGATACGTTGCGCTAGCGTTCTTGAGTCCGGAGGGCATGACTTTATAGCAGTAAATACCTCGGTCTATGATAAATGATGTCTTCTCGCGATCATCGGGATGCATGAGAATCTGATTGTATCCAACGAAAGCATCCATGAACGATAGCAACTTATTTCTCGCAGTAGCTTCCACTAAGCGATCGATATGTGGGAGCGGAAAACTGTCTTTAGGACAAGCTTTGTTCAGGTCGGTGAAGTCGACGCAAACTCTCCACTTGCCGTTCTTCTTTTTTACTACGACAGGATTTGCTAACCAGACCCAGTATCTTGCTTCAGAGATCGAGCCAATCTTCAAGAGTTTTTCTACTTCGGCATTCACAGCATCTGCGCGATCCCGACCCAATTTTCTTCGCTTCTGCTTGATGGGCTTGAAAGATGGGTCAACATTCAGCTCGTGGCAGATTACGTCGATGCTTACTCCAGGTAGATCTTCAGCCGACCAGGCGAATGTATTGATGTTCTCCTTGAGAAATGAGATGAGCTCGGTCCTAATTTCCTCGGTTATGTCGCTGCCGATCTCCACGCATCGCTCAGGTCGTTTGTCGTCAAGACTGATGGAGATTACTGGATCCGAGGTATGCTTCTTCTCCTCGCGTGCCTCCTCAATCTGTAATTGCTATAACTATTTAGATATAACCTTCTCTTCGTTCCGGCCAAGTTTCGACTTCTTGTGGTCAGTCTCGGCCTTCGCTTCGGTGACAGGGTTTTGGAGTTTGTGCGCTGCCATAAAACACATCCGTGAATTTTTCTGACTGCCCCAGATCGTTTTTACGCCACTAGGAGTCGGAAATTTGACACACAGATGATATGTTGAAGCGACGGCTCGCATTAGATTTAGCCACGGCGTTCCCATTATGAAGTTGTAGATGGTTGGTTGATCGGTAACTGAGAAATTGACTATCTTTGTCACCCCGCCGGCTCGGACGGGTAATTGGATGGTTCCAAGCATCATCAAAGTTTCCCCTAAAAATTCGAGGACAGGCCTCGGGGTCGGAGTTACCTGTGACACGTCGATCGTGCTGCCGGTGTTGACTAATACTCGGTAAATGTCATGGTCTCCTATCGCTAATGTGATGACGAGTGGATCGTTATGAGGCATGTCAGCCCGTTTGTCTCGTTTTCCTCGAATGTGATCCCGTCGTTCGGTCGATCGAAGGGTCTTGTCCAGTTGCTAGGCGTCTCGGCTCGGCGTTGATAAGCTTTGATTGCCGCTAAGGTGTCAGGACAGTATGGCGATCCACCCATTATGGTGTGAACCTTCTGCCGCGTTCCATCTCGGTCTTCGTCTTCTGTCCCCCGGGTTCTTTTCTGAGACTCCTGGTTCCTTAGTTTGGGGTCTCTTCCCGGGTTGGTTTGCTCGGGCTCTGGGTCTGGCTCGAGGTCCTTAAGCGTGACGTTCGTCCCGAGCTCTCCAGCTAGGAATTTGGTTGCTAACTTAGCGCCGAGGCTTCGACATCTCGAGGTATGGTGGCCGAAGATTTTGTGGTGTTTGCAATATTCATGGTCATTGCTCGGTGGTTGATCTCTTGTCCAGGTGAAGGATTCTCTTCCTCGCCCACGGCCTCGGCCTCGGCCGCGACCTCGACCTCGGCCGCGACCTCGACCTCGGGGCGTGTCGATCTGGTAGTTATGGTATCCTGAGAAATTGCGCCCTTCGTGATGCGTATACGTACCGCTCTCATGCGTCTTCTTCTGGACGGGTGGTGTCGCTTGGGTTTTCTCGGTTTTCTCGGCTCGGGGCGCCTGTTTCGTTGGCTCATGCCTCTTTGCTAGCAGCGCCAACTCTTCTTCGTGGGCAACGAAATCCGAGGCTCGGTGCAGCGCGTTGCGAATTGTTGTCGGTTTAGAAAGGTTCAACTCTTTCCTAAATTCTGACTTGTACCAGAGAGCTTTCTTCAAAGCCGAAAGAGCGGCTACATCTGTAATTCCTTCGACCTTGGCTAGCGTGGATATGAAGGTTGTGAGGAAATCTCTTAACGGCTCGGTGGGCTGTTGAGACAAGGACCACAGATCCGCGTCGGAGGTTCCGGGGTCGATGAGCACGGAGTATTGCTTGAGGAACAGTGTCGACAGCTCGTCGAAACTGTCAATCAAGTTTCGTTCCAATCTTGAAAACCACTCTAATGCGGGTCCCTTGAGGTGTTCCACGAATAGTAAGCATAGACCTGCATCCTTCTCCCCGGGCTTCAACCTGGCTCGGGCCACGGATATCACGAACGATTTAATGTGACACTTCGGGTTGGTTGATCCATTGTAAGAGTCGATTTTGAACTTCCCCAGACTGGAAATCGTCGTTTCGGAAATTCTTTTGGTGAAAGGCGTATTCTGAGATTCTTCCAAAATTTGGTCGATGTTCGGTGCGGAGGATGAAACGCTATGTATCTGGGTTTTGACGAGCTTCATATCAGCTTCTGCCTTGGCTAGGGAGGCTCGGATCTTGCTGAGCTCGTCTTTTCTTTTGGATTCTTCGGCCCATCTTATGTTTTCCTCAGTTTCTTCGTCATCAGTGAGGTCGGTTCGCTCGGCGGAGTTAGCTCCGGCTCGGGTGCGCTCGTCTTGCAAATCATCCGGCTCGTTCGTCAAGTCCACTGCGTCTGACTCGGTGGGATCATCCTGATTTTCGCGTCTGGCAGAGTCGGCTCGGGTTGCGATTCTGGTGTTGTCGGTTGGTGTCGCGAACGTGAGTCTTGTTGGGTTGATGCCAGGCAAGTCCCTCCGGGCTCGTGGCGGCCGAGTCTGGAAACGCGTGGTTTTTTGTTGCCCACGGGTTTTGATTTCGTCCATTCGTTGCGCCATGGTTTTGTTAGCTTTCTCTTGATCGTCAGCTTTCTTCTGGAATTTAACCATCATATCTTTCAGTTCGGCTAGGGTCGCTGTAATCGTCGGATCGGCTTGAGGATTTTGAGGGTTCGGAGCATTGGGGTTCCCTCCTCCGACTAGCGGTATCTGACGATCGTCTTCGTTTACCATCTTCTCTGGTATTCGAGTCTCGCGTTCTTAGGGTAAGAGAATTCTAAAGGATTCCCCACAGACGGCGCCAAACTGTGGAAGTCTAAACTAACAAAATCGAGATTTGTCTAGGGTTTTAATTTAGGGATACGATTTTCGAGAATTCTCAAAGAACGACAGAAACAATTATAACCAAAGATGGTGTTCTTGATCTTATTGATGAAAAGAGTAGTTTTGATCGTACAAGAGTTTGATCGTAAAAGGGAAAAAGGTGTTTGTGCTGTAAGAGCTTTGTGTAGTGTAAATTCTAGAGCGATATTGCCTCTCCCTCTATGAGAGCCTTGAGTCTATTTATATAGCGATCATAAACCGCCTCCCCAGCGATATTCTCGGAAGATTTCTATTTATCTTGAAGTCGGCTAGAATATCGCAGATCATAATAATTTCCTTATTCTTCGGAGTCTTTGGAAGATTTCCTGATTTGAGTCGATCCTTCTAGATTCTCTCTTATCATTTCCGGGTATATCGGAAATGATGCCTTGCTTAGAAATGATACTTCTGAAGGCGAATATTTACTAAGTCCTTGCCTAGGAAGGTCTTCTGCGTTCGAGCTCATCGTTCCCTTCGGCTCGGATATCTTGGTTCTTCGCTTCGGGTATCTTGCGAAGTTGGCTCGGGTGTCTCGTGAAGTCGGCTCGGGACGGGAGGAGAATTCGGCTCGTGGAAGGCGGTGTATCGGGTCCCATTCCCGAGGCGATACAGGATGTCCCGAGCCGGTTTAGTCATTGATTACCGAAGCGATCCGGTAATCAATCCCGAGCCGATCTGGTGATCGATCCCGAGCCGATCTGGTGATCGATCCCGAGCCGATCTCGTGATCGATCCCAAGCTGTTTTCTAAGCGTTCCCCGGGCCGGTTTGGTGATACGTCCCGAGGTGTTATGTCTTAGCTCGGACTTAGCGCGGGTGAAATCCGACCCCAACAGACCCGACCCACCAGTGGCATATCTTGTAAATACTTCCCAAATCCAAGATTTATTTACTAAAAGTGTTCCAAAAATGTATATATAGATTAAGTCATGTCCAAATTCCAGTCAAGTTTTTAAAAGTCAAATCTCTATACTATTAAAAGAGAAGTACAAATTGAATTCATTTTTGAATTCATTTTGAATTGGGTCAGGTTAAATTAAAAAATTAACACAAATTGACCCGAAATTAAAGCAAACGGATCTTTGAGTATAATTAACTTTTTTAAACTGACCCAAAGTTAAACCTCGACTAATAACGGATACTATTGTTTCGCAATAAATACAATCGGATACCGATTAGAAAATTAAATATTTAAACAATCAAAACAATCTCGACTTATATGGTATCTTCTTAATTACTCGATTAACCATTAAATGCATATACTAATAAAGTATTCCTTTAAATTATACCATTAACAAGCAAATCTACCGTAAGATCTTTAAATATGGATACTAATAATGTGGATTTGATATTGCGAACAATATAAACCAATATTTTCCAAAACCTATTTCGCTAAGATGATTTTTAGAATTATTCAACAAGATGATAAATATTTATTAAATTTTGTGAATCATCAAAAATAATAATTAATTTTTAATCATTATATTTCACCTTTCAAAGTTTCAATTTCTCATCTAACAAATAAGATACATATTCTATTATTCTTATGGCCAAACTCTATTTTGTTGTATGACTAAATAATATTCCCATTAGAGCTGTCAAAGCGAGTTGATTCGTCCCGTTAAGCCCGTTTTGTGATAGACAAAATATATTTTGACATATAGTTAGTCGGTCCACACGATCCGCGGGTAGCATATATGAAACACAAACCCGTCCCGCGAATGTATGCTGATTTGCGGGGTTGTCCGTGGATTTTGTTTAATTAATTTTAAAGTAATGTAAATTTAAAATACTACTAAAATAAATAAATAAATAAAAATCAGAGAAAATAATTTTATATATCATTATATTTATAAATATTATAATTTCATTTATTAAAAGTTTTTTAAATTACCAAATGTTGAATAAATTATATTTTTATCAATAAATACTAACATGCGGGCTGATCCGCCAACCCGCGGACGAAAACCGATTAAAACTTATGATCCACTGCGAATCAATCCATGTGGCCCGTTTATTTACGGGTTTAATATATTTTCCCAAATCTGCCCCATAGTGAGATGATTTGGGCTCGACCCATGGTTTTTTACCTATTTTGACTGCTCTAATTCCTATGAATCGTCTAATTTTAGAATTCTAAAACATAAAATTCTATTTTGTGATCATAATTAATATGATCGGTTTAATTATAAACAATTTAACATTTTCTCTACAATTCGTTATTATGAATATTTATATGTACACTACACGATTCGCTCTACTTAAAACACGCACAATATTAAAATCAACGTATGTAAACCAATTTTCTCCCGCGGTGGACCGCGGGTCCGATCCTAGTTGCTTTGAAAAAAAGAAGAAAAAGATGCAAATAGTTGACTTTGACAAGTATGAAATTAGTCAAAAAGTAGACTAACATAACCAATACTTACAAGAGATAAAAAGTAGACTAATTCTCTAATATATATAACGTATCACATAGTTAAGTGTTAATCCCAGCATAAAAAAAGCAAACCCAAAGTTACTAAACAGTAGAAAACCCCAAAGTTACTAAACAGTAGAAAACCCCAAAGTCACTAAATTACAAATACAAATACAATAATAAGTGGTTAATGTAGAGATGAGATTTGGTAGACTAAGCAGGAGTTTTCTGACAAACTGCAAAACTTCCAGGATTGATCGTAATGCTCTTCGTACAGTTATCTGTTTTGTAGATTCCCACCAATCTATCTGCTAGCTCAAACATGTTGTTCCTCAAACTGCACCATGTCACCATTATTCATATGTATATATTAGTTAGACCTACTTGAATAAGTCAACAACTGATTGAACTAGAAGATTGAACTGACCTGATGATAATGAACTGAGCATCTTTAGTACGGTCTTTCACGTAATGTCCAACGATTGATACGTTTTTGAAGTCTGGTGTAAAAAAGAGTCAGGGATCAAATGAAGTTTTGGGAGATGAAAATTGACAATATGGAGGGATGAAAGAGTTACCGAGAGCAGCGTCGATTTCGTCCATGACGTAAAGTGGAGTAGGCTTGTAGTGATGGAGTGCAAAGACTAGTGCGAGTGAGCTAAGTGTCTGCAAGTAAAAGAGATAGACAAGCTTTTATGAGACAAACTGGTGATATAAAAGTGTGTTAAGAGATGTTTGTTTTTGTGAATGACCTTTTCACCACCCGACAAGTTTGCAATGTTCTTCCAGCTTTTTTTGGGAGGTCTTACACTGAATACCACACCTTCTGAGAAAGGGTCAAGCGAGTCTACCAGCTCCAGCTCTGCATCACCTCCAAGAGTGATCATCTGCAGAATCATGTTTGTATAATTTATGAGGGACAGATAAAATCTAAAAGATAGGCCAAACAAAAAAGGACAATGTTCTAGTTGTAAGATTTGAAAAACAGCATTCATAAGTTTTCTTTTCAGTTGTGGATATCTTCATTATTGTTATTAGCCAAGCTTTTCGAGTTGTAAACAATGTTCAAAAGGTAAACTAACCTGATACATTTCTTTCAGCTTTAAGGATATAGTGTTAAATCCTGCCATAAACTCATCCAACCTGAAATGAATTCGTAGTCATCGAAGTTCAGATTGGCTTCATGAGACCAAGAGCAGAAGGTAAACACATATATATACAAAGAAAACTAGAGGTGTGGAATACCTTCTCTTTCTCAATTCATCATACTGCTTCCTTGTGTCATCACGCTCTTGGGTCACAGAGTTAAGTTCGTCTACCCGTCCGTTGTAAAGTTCCACTTTGCTCCGGTACCTTTAAGTAATTACAGCAAACAATTAAGAAAGCTAGAGAAACATGTGTGAATCGAAGTTAGGAAGAAACAACAACAAAATTCTTACTCGGCGATTGAGTCAAGATTTGGATTCAACTCTTTTAGCTGAGCCTCCAGTAAGGCAACCATTTCAAGAGCCCTTTTCAGATCACAAGCTTCATTCAAATTATTATCCATCAATGTTGCTTGAAGCTTATCCGGATCAACAAGATCTTTCTGAATTCTGCAATGGAGAATGACGAATTTTAGATGTAAATGAGGTAATCATATAATGAAGGGTTTACCGCACTTACTGTTCCATATGCTTTGTGAATGCAAACTGCAAGTCGTTGAGTTTCTTCTTGTAGCCCTTCTCTCTCATTTCTAATTCATTGTATTTCTTTTTCATATCTTGGACTTTGAATTCTGCATCTACCTGAATTCGACTAAAGTTTAGATGATGAAAACAACGCAAAGAAATACAGCACGAAAGAAAAAGATTTAGTAGTTTGTTACCCTAGATGCCTTCAACTCATCCACAGACTTTTTCAGGTTCTCAAAATCGGACTTTGCTCCAGTCAACAAGTCTTTGTGCTCATCAATCAACTAAACAAAAAGAAAGGACTTATCTGTGACTGCTATCCAAATAGTATCTAGATAACAGGTATAAGAACTGTCAAAACCTTCTGTGTTTTCTTATACGTCTCTTGGATCTCAAATGCTTTCTGCGTTATATTTTTGAAAGTCACATGCAAATTTTCCTTCTCACCCTCTAGCCTCTCTTTTTCTCGAGTAGCCTCTTCAATCCCCTTTGTCAACTTCTTTATCAGTTTCTGGTTTGTTTCTATTTGAACATTACACCGATTGATCTCTGTATCGTTTTTGTCGATATCCTAAACATGTGCAACATAAATTAGGACACACTTAACTGGGAGTTCACTAACAGCATGCTAGGAACAAAAGCAAACTTACATTCTGAATCTTCTCAACCTTTGCCTTTTGTCCTTTTAATTTTTCACCACCTGCGTTCTCTATGTTGGTTTGTAGCTCCAAAGCCTAGAATAAAAAATCTCATCAGTTTAGATTCACTAGTTCTATATTACAGGGTATTAAACAAGGAACAACTCCATAAGCAGTCAAACTTTTCATAAGCATGGCTGGTTAGACCAAAAACTTATTGGAAGAAGGGGGATGTGCCACATTTCAAAAAATAAAAAAATTACTGATGTTACGCACTTTATCCTTCAGCTGTTTAGAACCCTTCTCAAGGTTTTCAATCTCTTTTTCTTCTTTGGAGATTATTTTCTTGAGCTCTTTAAGCCTGTCAATCTCATCCGTCTTTGGTTGAGATGCAGCTTCCAAGGAAGCTAGTTGTTTTTCCAGATAATTATGCTCTGAATTGAGACTTTCAATCTAAATATGGGAGAAAGAAACAATTGATTACATTTAGGGCAACTTGATCACATATCTCAAACAGGAGGTACTGATAAATTCACAGAAGACAGTACCTCTCTTTGGCTTTTCGCCAGTTCCATCTCCAGGCGAGAGACTTCGTTTTCTGCAGCCCGATATTTTCTCACAGCATTGCCAATCTTTTCACGGATGTTGTTTAACATGTCAACAATTTTGGAGAGCTCATTTTCAGCATTAGCAACAGCTTCGCCAGACACACCAGTGGCACGAATAGAGGTTCCCATTCTTCCCCCACGTGGCTTACCTCCCCCTCCACTCATGGTACCAGATTTTTCAAAAAGAGCGCCATCAAGAGTCACGACTCTTCGAAATTCTCTGTTCCCACCATATGCAATACGTGTTGCCTATAAGCAGGAGAAATTGTATCTATTAGGCTCAGCATTGAGTTCACAGTAACTTGTATGTTAAGAGGTATTACCCATCTTGGGTTTCACAAGATTAGCTGAGCTTAGCTGAATTCATAATTTACTAATGGCAGTAAATAAATTCTGTACTGAGTCAGTCTTGATGTGCAAAGATAATATACCTGATCAAGATCCTTTGCCACAACAGTGTTTCCCAAGGCTGCATAGAATGCAAGTTTCATCCTTTCATCCTTAACCCTGATCAGATCAAAGAGGCGTGGTACATCCTCAGGTGTTTTCACTTTCTCCTTCAGTTTATGTATATGATCTGTTTGTTTTTCCTGCAAAAACGAATATTGTAGAAGGATTGTTCACTCTTTATTTGCACGAGCAATAACTAGAACCTACTTGGCGAAAGAATGTGAAGCTTCAGATTCAGTCCATTTGAAGATTTACTAAGAATGCTGCCTATTTCATTTCATTTGCTGAATCAAAATCCACCATAACACGCTATTAACTTCCTAATTACATATAATAGTTTACTAAGACCAAATCAGGAATCACAAATCTAAGGATCCGTGTATAACGATTCTTCTGTTTAAGTCGGCATTTTTAATAAAATGGCCAGGCTAGTAATTCAAAGCATATAAATAGAAAGTGGTATACAATACCAATATCATAAATGTTGCAACGCCAAGATTTCCCTTCCGCAGCAGCTCAACACATGCTTGTGCTGCAGAAGTTGTTTCCACAACAATGTAATCAAGGCCAGCGCAAGCAGTTGATATGGCCACATCGTATTTTGCTGCAAAGGACAGCCATGTCAGTGGTTGTTAGCTTCAACGTATTTCTTTTAAAATCATTTAGACGAGCAACTGTGGATTTCCATCTAAAATTCATTTATCATCGAAAATATTGTCAATTAAAATGTCACACCTCATTTTACAAAGAGAAAATAACAGTCTGCAATATTAAAGGTCAGAGCACTGTTTATACTTGACAATAGACCAATATACTCACCATCAATGGCACCTAAGTCCCCCATCCTTCCATATATTCCTTCAATTTGATTGTCCTCCTTCGCTCTTAAAACTGCCTTCAAAACATCACCCTGACTCTTCTCAGAATTCATTGCTGATTTGAGCTCAGCAACTTTTTCTCTGGCCGCCTGTTCTTGTGGAACGAGTCTTTCTTGTTCTTTAATTGATTCCTGCAAAAGTTAAGATGCATACTCTCAGTTTCACCATCTAAGCTGCACAGATTACAGTCATATCCTAATAAAAGTACCTCTTCCACTTTCCGAGCTTCGATTGCTTCTTGTTTCTTCTTCTCTATATCAGCTTTCCTAGAGGTAGTTGCTGCAGCTCTTTCTTCTTTTCTCGTTGATAAATCACAGAGCTGTTTCTGAGCATCTGTGAAGGCTTTCAGAGCAGCTTCATGCTAGAATAACAAAGTGGTAATGTTCAAACAGATACAAAAAATTAGTCGTCCAACACTATTTTGAATTATTCAGCGAGAAAGCAGCTCCAGGAAGCATATAAAGATTTGACTATGGCAAACGAATTCTTTAAAGAAGCAGTTGGAGTAAGCTAATAAAAAACCTCTCTAGAAATTCTTTTGAAAAGACGAGCCAAGTTATTTTCACAAGCAAAAGTTCTTGACTCCAAGCAAATCATTATAACTATATGAGATGTACCTTCTTGCTCAAGAGTTCACTTTCAGATGATGCAACATCAAGCTTTCCCCTGTGCACAATTAGATCTTTTTCCCAAGGTTCTAGTTCACCACGAATTTTTGAAAGCTCAGACCGGTAACCTTCAGTTTCAACTGTAACAAAATTGACCGAAATTATTAACTGAACAAGCTTACTCTTGAGCAAGAAGCTAATCGTTATAGATGGGTACTAGCATGTTTAACAAGTTGCCAATCCCAAGTCCTTTTTTACTGAATGTTGTTAAAGAAGCTGGCAGGGTTACAAGGACATCATTATTTGGGGCATAAGATCCTAAAGCATAACACACCTTTAGCTATCTCTTTGATTCCCTCCAATTCCTTCTCCTCATCTAGCAAGAACTTCTGAAGCTTTGGTATGTTTTCCTGAAGTTTAGGTATTAGATTCCTCGAGTCCCCAGACTCCTTTGTCATATCACCGATTTTGGATGAATCCTGCATAACAACACAGGTAAGGTATATGCGCGCCATAAAAAAAAAGTCAATCATCCTTCCATAACTATTAACCTTCTCAAGTTTATCCTCGAGTTTCTTGATTTTTTGCTTCACATGCTTCAAGTCCTCCCTATGCTTTACGTCCTGCCTTTCAAACTCTTTGAATTTCTCCTTACAGACTCTAAGTTCATTATCAAGAACCTAACCATTGCAAAGGAAGATAAGGTGATTAACCATTTCTGAAACTTAGGAGAGAGAAAATTGAATTTAGCCTCGTCGGTAATAAGCATGAGAGCAGAACACATCTGCATTTCAGACGTACCTCTTGTCTCTTCTTATGTTTTTCATGCACAGACTCAAATTCTTTTAACTCTTTATTACTCTCATCCATTTTCACTCTGTAACAGAAATGTTACGATATTTGTTAACAAATGAGTTCATATAATTTCTTTGATATTTTAAGAAAATTAAGTAGTGCTTACCGCTCATCGTTTAGACTATTTTCCAAATTCTGCAAGCTTTCTCTCTGTTCAGTAATTTTAGCTACAGTATCTTCATATGCCATTTTTGTAGCCTTTTCTTGCCATTTAAGATGTGATAACTCTTTCAGCATGTAAGTCTCTGCCTCGTCCTTCACACCCTGTTCCAAAAGCACATTAGCAACATATACAACAAAACCGGGTCACATATACGTCAACATATACAACATATACAAGAAGGGAAACGTCAACAAACCTCTAAGTTGTCTCTTTCTTTCTCTGCTAATTTCACCATTTGCACAACTCCAGACCGGCTTTCATTGAGGGTTTCAAGCCTTAAATTTCAGAGGCAGTTGCAATTATATTAATAACATCCAAGAAATCAGGAACCACTTACATCTAAATCTGCCTAAGAAGAAAGCAGGTGATATTGCATTTTCTATTCAAGCAAAGCGCCTCAAATACAGTTCTTGAGCATTGGCCGTTTAAAAGAAACAGTAGAATGCATAGATCACTCACTGCTTATTTAATTCATCTATCTTCTCAACATATTTATTCGTTCCAATGATATCCTCGAGGTATTCAAGAAAACCTTCATCGTGGGGACCTTGTGCTTTCGGCTTCATGAGTGATATCTGTTCTACCTCCCCCTGTCAACGTTCAAGAAACAATATTAGTGGGGGAAACACGTTAATTCAACAATATGTAGGCTGAAGTGAGAACCTGAAGAATCAAGAAACGGTTGTTGTCAAGATCTACTCCTTTCCCCTTGAGTTTTTTGGTAACTTCAGTGAAATTGCTCGACCTTTCATTGATATAATACTTGGACGAATTATCTCGGAATGCAACCCGAGTAATCATGAAATCGCTTCCAGGAACAGTTTCGTACAATCCATTATCCTGAGTTAGTTCAAAATAAACAATTCACATTACTAGAAAGCTTTCCCAAAGTCAATAATAGAAAAGCAGACAACAAGTTTTACCAAATCGATAATCTCTTCAAACTGTACAGAAACTCCAGCACTATCCAAGTTCTGGTGATTAGTTGAGTTGTGAATTAGCTCTGAAACTTTGTTGAGCCGCATCTAACAGCAAAAGAAACATAAGAGTTACTCTCAAACAAAGCTCAGTGACTAAAAGAAAACGCGAGAGTAAAAGTACCTGCTTCGCTCGTTTCCCAAATACAAAGAGCATAGCATCTATGACATTGCTCTTTCCACTCCCATTAGGTCCAACCACCGCAGAAAAACTCTGGATATTTCAACAAATTCAGTAAATCCCTAACCAATTGTGATTCGCAAGAGCAATTGAAAAGCAGAAATTCGAAAAGTATACTGAAATTGACATAGAAGCTAGGCTTGAAATTCGAGAAAAGCCAAATCTAATCAGCGTAAAACCCTAACCTTGTGGAAAGGACCGACGCGTTGTTCACCAGCATATGATTTGAAGTTTCGCATCACAAGCTCTTTAATGTAAAGTCTCGGAGTTCCAGATTTCCTCTGGTCGGGCTCAGACTCGCCGCCGCGAATTGGCTCATCTTCCTCCATCACGACCACCACTACTACTCTCCGGATAACAAAATCTGTTTTCAACTACTTTGGAGGAGGTGGGGGTTGTGTCGCCGGCGAATATTGAAATTGAAAGAGAAGATGAAAACTCGAGACAGAGATTCAAACAAGACTGAAAGAGAATGGGAAAGGAGAGAAAGGGAAAGTTGAATTTAGGGGTTATCTTGTAAATATCCAAAAAGTCTCACTTTTGAAATTTATGGGGGGAATAAGTTGCCGCTAATTATTGAAACTTTTTATAAAATTTTAAATATTCAGCAATAGTCACACGTGTGTGACCTTATTAGTAAAGTAGTCGCAAAGTACAACTGTTTTGTGGCTATATTTTATGAATCACAAACTTAGAGCATACACCAGCCCCGGCTCAGATGGATAGGGCTGAGGTGCGACGGCGAATGCTATTATTAATATGAGAATTATATTTTAAGAGGCCTAATTATTTATAAGAAAATATATAAAAAGGTCCAAAATTTTTAAAATAACAATTTTTACTATAAAAACTCCGCAAAATTTTTAAAAATTAAGTAAATTTTCTCTTTGTATATAATAATAGGCCAAAAAAATAAATTTTTTGTCCTAAGGCTCTCAAATATATTGAGCCGGGCCTGGCATACACAATGGGATAAGTGAGAGTGTGAGTGTGAATAATTTTTTATTATTATAATTAAAGAGAGAAAGAAAAGAGAGAGAAAAGAGAGAGATAGAGACTTTTGCAATATTTCTGTTTATTTTAATACTTACACTCACATATAAACTTACACTCACATGTAAAGAGAGAGACAACATTTTGCAATATTTCTCTATTTTAAAATACATACACCCGACAGAAGGATCCCCCACTGCGTGTGGTCTTATACATATGAAATTTTAAGCTTATGGGCCACAAAAATGTACATATGATTTTACAATCACTCATATTAGAGTTCTAATTTCTAAACACTATCTCTGAGTGTAATAAGTAAAAACATGATATGGTAAGTAAACTTAGAAATTACAAAACAATCACAAACATTACATGAAATACACATGTAACACTTATAAATAATGTTATGTAAGTTGCAAATATTTTTCTAAACATTGGAAATTAAAACTGTTTTGGTATTATAATGATTCAATGTCTAAAGTAGTTCATATCGGCATTGATTGGTAACCACTTTACAAAGTGGTACAAAGCGTTACAAAGTATACAGTTTTGACAGTTATCAATCACAAAAGCGTTACAAAAAGTTTTACTCTCAGCTTTTTTGTACAGCTTTCTCGTACAGCTCTTTCTTACAGCTTTGCACTATTCCGGAAAAGCTAACAGCTCCAGCTAACAGCTAACAGCTTTTGGTTACCAATCGGACCCATCAATGTAGAAACGAATAACTTAACATATTTTACAATTATATATGGTTGAATATATAAATAAAATCGTGAGCCATTGGTTAAAAGAAGCAAATTCGTCACAATCTCAAGTGTTAGTAGCAATGCCGTCACAAAATAGTCGCAAATAAGTGACCGTATTAGCAAAATAATCGCAGTGTCACCGTTTTGTGATGCTATTTTAAAACTTCATAGTAAATAAAAAATGAACATATGATTTTACAATAACTCATGATAGAATTTTAAACAAGATCTCTCAATTTAGTTAGTAAAAACTTGATATGGTGCAAACTTTTGAAGTCACAAATACGTAGCAAATTTGGGACTACTTTTGTAACTGAAACTCCCAACTAAAAACGGCGTCTCTAATCCATCTCAATTTACGATTATTTTGCTACTACATTGATATAATCGACTAATAATTTTATAACAGTCGCAAATATGAGACAGTTTGTCGATTATAACTTTTCGTCGTATTTTTGCAATGGGTTTGCCATTGATATGCGTAGTCGTCATTTTCTAATTGAAATCATGTGTAGTTGTTTATTAGTCATAAAATAGTCACAACAAGGTCATGATTATTTTTGACCAATAAATGGGTCACAAACTGTAGTTTCAAAATGCAGGTTTTCTTGTAGACCAGAGCATACACGAATTCAGCAGGAAACCAAATAATTCAAATCAAAAGAGAAAAAAGTAGTAAATGGACCAATAGGCCCATTTTAAGTCAAGTAAGCTGACGTATTTTCGTTGTATTAATCTTCAAGCTACTTAGCTAGTATATTTTTCCGTGTTAGTTTTTAAAATTTCGTATATAAAGTTTTTTTAACTCATAATAACGGTCCATTATTTCTTTATTGATAGGTAAAGCAATCCATGGAAACTTACCAAAAAGAAGTGATGAGGACTATTAAAGAGTTAATTATCCATAGTAAAATTGTAAGTTAAAGGCAAGAAAGATGGGTCTTTGACATGCACAACGACACAATAAACAAAGATTAAGCAAACAATTACTAAGTAGGAACAAGTCAGAACCAAATTCGTTGAGACCACTACTCAGAGCGAGACACAATCTTCTTCAACTTTTTCCTCTTCTCTCGGCAAGATCAAGTCAACTTGAACTCAAAGGCAAAACTTTAATTATTTCTTATATTAGAATGAAAAATAAAACATGGAAATAAATATAGTAAATTATTAAACTTTAGATTATTTCTTATATTATTCTAAAAATATAATGTCTTACAAAATATCTTCCAATGTACAACGACAAATAGAATTTTCACAATGAGATATATTCTTCTTTTTCTCAATACAATGATATGCACATCGTTGGCAAAACATAATTTTCATGTCATTGAGAGAGTGTGCAATATGTTCGTCAGCTGAATCAATATCAGGGCTTAATGCAGGGTTGGAAAACTGAGCTTTTCCTTCTGAAATAGATTTTGTCATAATATTTGATGTACCTATAAATAGTTTTTTAAAACTTATTAATGAAAATATAAACAATATTATATATATATATATATATATATATATATATATATTAATTGATCAAAAATAAACTTACATAATGAAAACAAAACTGCAAGAGTTATAAAGAAAAAAATTGTCTTCATTTTATATAAAATTTTCAATATTTTAACTAAAACAAATATGGAATATATTTGTTGATCGTTTTGAGTTTTGGTTGTGATGTTTTAAAGTCAAGGAGTAGCATATTTATATGAGCTTTTACTTATGTTACATGGTAGTTAATGTTTTATCAAACATATTTTCTTATAAATGATAGTCAAAGAAACTATAAACTTTAATTTACAGTTTTTATTTTAAATTACTCCATCTGTTTCAAGAGTGTGGTTTTTTTTTAACAAAGATTGTCGTTTTGAACGATAAGCCTTTAATACTTTTGTAAGTTTGGTTGATAGTTTTATAGTCATGTATAAATACATATGTCTTTTAGTACATATGCCTTACAATACTATATATAAACAACTTTTATGTCTTTTAGTATTTGAAAGAAAAAAAAAATGTCTTTTAGTATTTTGAAAAAAATGTCATTTTCATTAAAAACTTAAACATCTTGCCAATTTGTTTTGTATAGAAAAACCTTTATCTTTTATGTTTTGCTTGCTAATAGAAAACTTAAATTTAAGTAAAATTCTATCAATCAATAGTTAAGAAAATTGGGGTAACTAGTATTTTTTGCACTTATCCAAATAGTATGAGTCAAATAACAATCTTGTAATAGCTTATCACTTCGAATCTTTTACGAATAATTCAAAATTTTACTTATTAGTGTCAATTCAAACTAAAAAGCTAGTGTAAAATACGGGAATTTTCCCGCTTATGGTAAACAAAAACTACATATATATAATGTGTGAGTATTTTGTTGTTTATATTGTCCAACAAACAGAAAACATTATTTCAATACCAGGTAATATTGTTTTCTTTTATGTTGAGAAAATATGTCAACAAAACCAAATTTATTGAAGTTGTTAAAGGAACTGAAGATACGTCGGAGATTGTCTGAATTCTTGCATAAAGTAATTCTTAATTCAAATGCTAATCGAAGTGTCAATATATAAAGTCTTATTAAAGAAAGAAAAAGATCAATAGAATTTTAAATTTATCAATATCTTAGTGATATTTGGGTATAATCGGGTATAAAATACCTGAACCCGAAGGATACCCGATTTTTTCGGGTAGTTAACAGTTCTGAATCGAAGACAGTCCGTCAGTTTGCATTTAATATAAATCTCCTACTTCTTTCTATGGCCGCGTAAATGTCACTTCTACAACAGATATTTAGAAACTGCCATTTTTTTTTTTCTTCTCTAAATATCAATGGCGCTATCACAGGCACATTAACTCTGTAACTAACTAGTTTTCTTGTAATCCTTTTAAAGTTAAGGACTATTAATAAAGCTTAATTTTTATTTGTCTGAGACAAAATTGAGACAAAATTGTCTATTACCGATTAGCTAATTAGATGTCCTATTTATATCTCTGCACAAATTCACTCTTTTTCTTTTTTGTTTATTATCCATTCCACTAAAATGCGTCCACAAGTGAAACACTAGTCACGTCCACTTGTGTTCAGCAAAACAAAGAGATGAGAAACTGGTCAAATATGAGTGACATCCAGAATAAAAGTGTTTTCACTATTTTCTTTTCCTCTGAAATTGCAATATATTCATGGACAAATAGGAAGAGAGAGGATACTACAACAACAAAACAAATGACAAAACCAATCCCTCTATTAATCATCCATTATACACGAATACACTATACATATAACTACATAGACAAAAATAATTTCATATAGCCATTGACCCTGTTTTAATCTTTCGTCTCTCTATATATTATATGCAATGTCCACCAAAAAGATATTCAAGTTTTCTAGCAAACTGGTTCATACTTCATACACTGCTATTTTCTTCTTCCTCTGCATTCTCATTCTCCTTGAGCTTAAACGCGCCATCTACATACTCCTCTGTGTCCCATAGAAACGTACCAAATGCCACAGCCTCAAGAAGCAGCCTCTTCAGGTTAGAAAACGATGTCACAATGCTCTCTTTGCTGCTTTCCTCAGGACCGAAAAGAGCTAAGCTCTGCTTCTCTATCAGGCTTTTTGCTTCATGTGACCTTGGCTTTGCGCATCTCTGCAATATCTTGGGATCGAACTCAGAAATGTAATGTCTCAGTTGCTTGGTGAAACTTCCATGGTGTTGTGATAATGAGCATTCGAGTTGGTGTCTAAGAGAAGCGGATTTCAAGAAGTATCCATACAAGACCGATGCTGTGTATACTTTACTGAGATGATTCTTATCTATCTCCGTTGTTGCACAATCGTCAGTCAAACTCGAATTCACTCGTAAACTGATGACTGCGTTACTGTGTTCTTTGATGAGTTCAAGAACGTCAAAGCTATGGATTGACTCCAGTTCCCAGTCTTTTGAAGGCGAGATCTCGAGTCTTCCGTTGTAAATGCAACTGGGAAGCTTTGGAACAAGAGGCACTCTTATCTCTGAGAATTTGTACAAGATCAACATGTACATTATGTCTTCAATTGCTGTTTGGCAATCACTCTCCTTAAGTTGAGCTATCCTTCTGCAAAACATTTGATTGAAATCAGCGCCAAATTATGAACTGCAAAACGGAAGTAACTGGAACATCGAACCGACCAAAGCTGAATTCGTCAAAATCATATGATAAAAGTCTCTGGAAATTAGCGGAATTCACTGACGAATATAATCGATTTAACATTCATTGATCCGTTCTTATGCAAAGATTAACGACTAAAATCACAGAAATATACATTTCTAAAGACATTTTTGTCCTACAATTAGGCGATTCCATAGTGGTAACAAACACTTGTAAACCATTGATTAGCATAATTTCTGGATTACTGACTAAAATCATATAACCAAAGATTCAAGAAATTTTTTTCTACAATTAGGCAATTCCATAGTGGCAACAAAAACTTGTAAACTAAAATCAAAGAATCCAATGTTTCTTAACTATTCTACAGATTTTTGTTTCCTACAATTTGGCGATTCCACAATGACAACAAACACTAGTAATTGTGGTTAAAGGAACCTGTGTAGAGAAGCTTCATCGGAACCAGAACTAAGGAACATACGAGATAAGGAAGCTTCCTTATCATCGGCAAGCTGTTTAAGCAAATCAGCGACGGCGAAGTGAAAGAGCTGCCGCTTTTTCACCAAGACGGTACTTAGAAACCTTCCCTGAGCCGAGCGTGGAACCAGAGGCGCGTCGATGCTCTGTCCCGAAGACGTAGCCGCAACCACCACCAACGAATCGTACCGGACCTTACGACGCGAGGGGAGAAAAACGCAATCGCCGCCGCGGTTTTGTTTAACGGAATTGCGGCGCGACGGGAGAAAGGAGAGAGATCCGTGGTGGGAGAGAGAGGTGTCCATTGAAAGAGAGAAGCAAAAAAAAACGATTGTGAGATTTTTTTGGGATTGTGAAGAGAGATTACAGAGGAGAAGATTGAAGGAAGAGTCAGTGGGAGCAGATTTGGATAAGGTAAGCAAATGGTAAATCTTTTAAGTTTCGATGGGCTTTTATTTTGATTATTGATTTGTGTGGTTATTGCTGATTTTGTAGTTGAGTAAAGCGACGTTTTTTTTGGGTATAAAAAATTAAAAACCCTTGAAGAATTACCTAAGAGTGTTATAATACATCATATTGGTTATTGGACTTATAACCGGGCCAATAAGTCCATCAGGGTTATTCATTATGTATTCTAAAACCCTAGATTTATATATCTATATATATGTATCTTTATTCATGGAATGATAAGATACAACCATAAGTTTTACAACACGTTATCAGCACGAGTTTGCTCTTAAAAACCCTAACCCTAAAAATCGCAAAACACTGTTCATGCCGACACTGTTCATCGACGCTGTTCATCGGTACTGTTCATCGGTACTGTTCATCGACACTGTCCGTCGGTACTGTTCATCCCAGCGTGTGTTACCGAGGTCTTAAGCTCCCGGTTCAATCCGTTCAACCCCAATTGGTGAAAAGTAAAAACGAAATTTTAAAAGTTTAAAGACCAAAAATCGAACTTGAACCTAATGCAAAGCGAAATCTTAAAAACGGATAATTATTGATTAAGTGATTGCTTTTGCTTGTATGATTCGATTGCTTGACTCGTTTAAGTTGTTAGAAAAGTTATTGCTTAAACCTAACTCTCAAACTCGAAAACACTTAGCCATGGCTGAAACCTTAAAACCTAAATCAAATCAAATCCGAAATTCCTAAAATATAAATCGATTGATTGAGGTTGTTTAGGTTGTTTAGATTGATTATTTCTATGATTGATTGCATGCATAAATTGATAGAAATCAAAACCTAAAATCGCATGAACCCTAAAAACGTTTTTGCGTTTGAAAACCGCAAAATTCAAATTGTTTTCCTCAAAGAGAAACAAAAACCCTAATGCGTTTTTTCAAACGTTTTCAACCGCATGTCTACAATCGCGAATTCAAATCGTTCTCATCATCGAAACATAAACCCTAATACCGATTGAAACCTAGCGGCTCAACCGCTTACTTTTGTAAAATCGCGGCTCAACCGCTTCTATATCCAAAACCGCAATTTTCGTGTATTCCCTAAACCGGATATCATTCTCGGTTAACTCCTAAACCCAAATATCAATTCGGTTCATCGGTTAAACCGATTATCAAACCGGTTCCGAAAATAATAACCGGATCTCAATCTGGGTAAACCGGTTATTCTAAACCGAAAATCAATTCGGCCCAACCCCAACCAAAAATCCCTAAACCGGAATCTAATATTTCGGTTCAACTTTAAACCATTAAACCGTATCCTTAAAAAATTTACGATTCCCGAAAAAATTTTCTCATTTAGAAAGTTTCCTGAAATTAGAAACTTTCCTCAAATAGAAACTTTCCTCATTTAGAAGGTTTCCTAAAATAGAAACTTTCCTCATTTAGAAAGTTTCTCAAATTAGAAACTTTCCTCAAATAGCAAATGACCCAGAATGAAAACTTTCCTCATTTAGAAAGTTTTCCAAAATAGAAACTTTCCTCATTTAGAATGTTTCCCAAATTAAAAACTTTCCTCAAATATAAAGTTTCCTCAAATAGAAACCCCTAAATAAAACCCCTAATGAAATCAATTTCATGTTTTCAGATGAGAAACATTCAGAAAGTCGAGTTCGAGGCCCTCAAGGTCTTGGGTGAAAACTATCTCGAATGGGCCCTGGACACCAGGATTTTCCTCAAATCAAAGGGACTAGGTGAGTGTATCAAAGCGGATAACACCGCATCTGATAAAGACCGGTCCCAGGCGATATTTCATATCCGCCATCATTTGGCCGCGAGCCTCAAACAGCAATATCTCACTCTTGAGAACCCACTCGAACTTTGGGTGGCCCTGAAAAAACGGTATGATCACCAGAAAACGGTGCTCTTGCCACAAGATAGTTTGACTGGAAGGAACTCCGGTTCTAAGATTACAAATCTGTGGATGACTACAACTCCGAACTCTTTCAGATAGTTTCAATCATGAAACTATGTGGTGAAGAGGTGTCTGATAATGATCTCCTCGAGAAAACATTATCCACCTTCCATACCCAAAATATTGTGCTTCAGCAACAATATCGTGCAATGAAACATACATTGTACGAAGATTTGTTATCCTGTTTGCTCTTGGCAGAGAAAAACAATGACCTGTTAATGAGGAACAGTGCCCAGAGGCCCCCAGGATCGGCTCCAGTACCAGATTCCCAAAAAGAATCCTACTATGTCCAGCAAGACAGATCCTCAGATTGTGGCCGTGGACGTGGGAGTGGGCATGGGAATGGACGTGGAAAGCGTGGACGCGGAAATGGACGTGGCAACCGACATAACCTCGGTTATGGTTCCGGTAAGGGCCGTGGTATATCTAAACCAAACCGCCCTGCCCACCCAACCAATCAATCTGCCTGCACCAGATGCGGTCTGTTCAATCACTGGACAAAGAACTGTCGTACTCCCAAGTTTCATTGCGATTTGTATCAGAAACATGGGAAAGCACCTGCTGAAGCTAACATGGCCCAGCAAGTTGATGCTGACGACAACACCACCGAGCCGACCGATCCCATGGACTACGAGATCTCAGATCTCCTTGATTGATTCTATCATCTGAACACTTGCTTGTGTTGTTATCAAACGGCACACATCTGGACATTCCAGATGCATTATACTCACCCAGCTCAAAAAGAAACCTTTTAAGTTTTAAAGATATCAGACTTAATGGTTTCCACATAGAAACCCAGGGTGAAGGAAACAAAGAATCCCTATTGATCACTAAGATCACACTTGGCCATAAACAAGTCCTCGAGACTATACCCGCAATATCTACTGGCCTTTACTATGCTAAGGTCAGTATGATTGAGGCTAATAATGCTCTCAAATAGGGATGTCAATTGGGCTGTCTAGGTCCAAATGGGTCTGTCCAAATGGGACCAAGACCAAATAGGACCATGATAGTATAAGACCAAATAGGACAGTGTCCAATTAAGACCAAACCCAAATAAGACCATGACCAACTGGACAGCCCATGGGTCCCAAATAATATAATTTTCGATTTCCCACCAAAACCGGAAAAACACATTTTCTCTCAAAATCGAAGAATTGCATTTTTCCGCCAAATCGTAAAATCACATTTTTCCGCCAAAACTGTAAAAATATTTTTTGGAGTGAAAATGTCAGTGTAAAGCCTAATTTTTAAAGAAATCAAGAAAAAAAATTTTCTCCAAATTAGTAACCCTAATTTTTAAGGCTTATTGGACGGCCCATGTCCAGATGGGTTCGGCCCATTTGTTTGTGGAGTAAATGGGCTTCTAGCCCATATGGACCGCTTCGAATTTGGGTGTGACCAAATCCGGACCATTATAATTTGGACTGGTCTTACCCATGGTCACGAAGCCCATTTGACATCCCTACTCTCAAAGCCGATTCCAAGACTACACTATTTGGCACGACCGGCTTGGTCATCCCGGTACGACCATGATGCGTAAATTAATCCAAAATTCTCAAGGACACACCCTTCGAGAAAACCAAGTCTTCCCTCAGCACCTCACGTGCATAGCTTGCTCCCAAGGGAAGTTGATCACTCGGCCTTCACCAGTAAAAGTGTCCAAAGAGACATTACATTTTCTGGAAAGAATCCAAGGAGACATCTGTGGTCCCATTCACCCACCTTCTGGGACATTCCGGTACTTCATGGTACTAATAGACGCTTCGACCCGTTGGTCGTATGTCTACCTATTGTCTTCTCGGAACCAAGCTTTTGCTAGGTTGTTGGCTCAAATCATCAGATTACGAGCCCACTTTCCAGACTTCCCACTAAAGACTATACGTCTTGATAATGCTGGTGAATTCACTTCCCAAGCGTTTAATGATTATTGTATGGCCATGGGGGTGACCGTTGAACATCCTGTGGCACATGTCCATACTCAGAATGGCCTTGCTGAATCATTCATTAAACAAATCCAATGGATTCCTCGACCATTACTCATGAGGTCGAAGCTCCCGGTCTCAGCTTGGGGACATGCAGTATTACATGCTGCTGAATTAATACGCATCCGACCATCTAGTGAGCATAGATATTCCCCATCCCAATTACTAACGGGTCATGAGCTAGACATCTCCCATCTCAAAACATTTGGGTGCTCAGTCTATGTACCCATTGCTCCACCACATAGAACCAAAATTGGACCTCAAAGGAGGATGGGAATATATGTTGGTTTTGATTCTCCCACCATCATCAATTATCTCGAGCCGACCACTGGAGACCTATTTAAGGCCAGATATGCGGATTGCCAATTTGATGAATCGGTATATCCAACATTGGGTGGAGAGAAACACAAGCTGGTCAAAGAGCTATCATGGAATCAAACATCCTTAAATTGGCAAGATCCTCGGACTCTAGAATGTGATTCAGAGATCCAAAAGATTATACACTATCAAAAGCTAGCTAATCAATTGCCAGATTCCTTTGCTGACCCGAACAAAGTAACCAAATCGTACATACCAGCTTGTAATGCACCAGTACGAATCACTGTCCCAACGGGACAAGTTTAAGTTGCTACAGAGTCTGCATCACGAAATAAACGTGGCAGACCTCTAGGTTCCAAAGACAAGAATCCACGGAAATCAAAGAAAGGTGCAATTGTTGAAACCGGGATTCCCAATAGAACAGATATAGCGTGCACTGAGACTCACTCTAATGAACCACCAGAAGAGGTTCGGGACGCCGAATCTCTAGGTTCTGACGAGATCGATAACGATGAGATCTCTATCAATTATAACATGTTTGGAACCCAATGGAACAGAAAAGAAGTCGACTTAAATGCACTCTTTGCATACAAAGTAGCACTTGATATTGCGAACACGCAAGAGGATCTAGAACCCACGTCTATCACAGAGTGCACTCATAGAACAGACTGGCTAAAATGGAAAGAAGCCATAAACGTGGAGTTAAAGAGTCTCAAACTCAGGAATGTGTTTGGTCCGATCATCCGGACACCATTCAATGTCAAACCAGTGGGCCATAAATGGGTCTTTGTGCGTAAGAGAAACGAACTCGGTAAAGTTGTTCGTTATAAAGCACGGCTTGTAGCACAAGGATTCTCATAGAGACCCGGAATCGATTATGAGGAGACTTATTCTCCGGTGGTTGTTGGTGTCGAATCCCGCACCAGAGGTCCAGGACCAACCAAAGATTGCCACGTAGTCAGGGTAACAGCCCATAAAGGATAAAGCCCATTAGACCCACAAGTCAAAAGAACAGTCGAAGTGGTTATCACCATAAGGAGAATTCGAAGTGATTGCACTTCGATATGAGTCCGACATCAAAGTCACGGTTAATTCGGTTCAAGGACATTTGGGCCAAAAGGCGAGGCCCATAAAGATCAGAGTCAACTCAAATTCAAACGTTAAGCATTAAAAGCAAAAGATCAAAACGGACGCATTTAAGAAGGAATAATTGTACTTAATTAGCCACTTAAATGTCGTTTTACGTATAAGTATAGAGGCCAATGGCCATGTAAAGGGGATCTCTCTCTTGAGCAAGAAATACTATAGCAATTTTTGTAGCAATTCATAAGCCTTTTACATTCTTATTTTTTGTCCCTCAAGAATAATCTTTCCTATTTAATAAAAATACTTGAGTGTGTGAATCCGACATCCACATTTTGGCGCCGTCTGTGGGGACAGAGGATTCTTGAGTGGTCAGATTTTTCTTTACTACATTCCCGAGATAAGCAGCAATGTCCGGAGGAGACGCCGTTGAGACATCATTGGCCGAAACCCTCAAAGCTATGCAGCAAACCATGTCGGACATATCACAAAAGTTTTCGGATGTGGAAAAGGCTGTCGATACGTTGCAAACACCCCAGGTATCTCTTAGTCAAAACGTCAATACTATACAAACTCGTGTTCGCTCTTTAAGTGCAGGAAATCCTGTGGGAATCCGAAGGAGGATACTCAACTCGCCAAGTTTTGTTGCACGAAATGGAACCAGCGGACAAACAACTCCTGGTACTACTAATAATGTAGTTCAACCATTGGATGGAGAGGCACAGCACGAAGATGAAGCTCAACTTGCAGATCAATACGAGCAGGAAAATCTCGACCAGTTCGAGACTATGAGGAAGGTTAGCCAAGAACTAAAAGAAATGAAGTCAAAGTTCCATCAGGCTACAAGTTCGGAGCTGGATATCAATCGAGTCATTGAAAAAGCTAGGCGAACACCTTTCATCTCGCGAATTGCGAGTTTGAGAATCAAAGATTCCCGGAAGCTCAAGTTGGACCCTTACAGCGGATTGGAGGATCCAAAGAGCTATCTCGCAGCTTTTCTGATCGCTGCTGGAAGGGTCGAATTGAATGAAGCTGATAAGGATGCAGGTTACTGCAAGCTTTTTTCGGAAAATCTATGCGGCCAAGCTTTAATGTGGTTCACCCAATTAGAGCTGGGTTCGATCAGCAATTTCGACGAGCTATCAGCTATATTCTTAAAGCAATATTCCATCCTTATGGATAAAAGCGTTTTGGATGCCGATCTTTGGAACTTATCACAAGGATCAAATGAATCACTTCGAGTTTTCATCACCAAGTTCAAAGGAGTGCTGTCAAAGCTCCCAAGAATCTCACAACAATCAGCTTTATATGCCTTACGAAAAGGATTACGACATGATTCAAGATTTAAAGAAGATTTAATACTTCATAAACCAGACACAATTCAAGATGCACTCTTCCGCGCAAACAACTGGATGGATGTAGAGGACGAAAAAGAAACTTTTGCCAAAAGAAATAAGCAAGAGAAGCCGGCAATCACCATCCCTACCAAGAAGTTCGAACCCAGGGAGAACAAAGGACCAAAGAAATTTGGGTCGCAACCCTTCAACAGTACCGTCGGAAAGCAATTCCAAGGGATAGGAAGATCAAACACTTGGGTCCGTGTTGAAAGTTTATACTGCGACATTCATAAAGTGACCGGACATTTAACCAAGGATTGTAGCGTTCTTAAAAGGCACCTCGCAGAGCTTTGGGCCAGTGGAGATCTTTCCAAATTCGATATAAAAGATTTTGTGAAGGAATACCACGAAGCAAAGAAAAATTCCAAAGATCAAAATTCCAAAAAACCAAGGTTAACCAACGAGGAAGAACCAAGGAATTCTAAGGGTAAGATCAATGCTATTCTAGGAGGTTCCAAATTTTGTCGAGATTCGTTAAGTTCCATCAAGAAACATAGACGAAATGTCCTACTTAAAGCAAGCTTGAGCGAAAAAGTCGATTTTCAAGGTGCATCTATATCATTTAATGAAGAAGAAACGCGGTGTGGATGTCGGATTCACACACTCAAGTATTTTGTTAAGTGGGAAAGATTATTCTTGAGGGACAAAAATGAATATGTAAAAACTTATAAATTGATACGAAAATTGCTATAGTATTTCTCTCTTGAGAGGAAGATCCCCTTTACATGGCCATTGGCCTCTACATTTATACATAGATAAACGACATTAAAACGAGTAATTAAGTACAATTATTTCTTCTTAAATGTGTCCATTTTGATTCTTCGGCTTTAATGCTCAACGTTTGAATTTGAGTTGACTATGATCTTCATGGGCCTCGCCTCTTTTGGCCCAAGTGTCCTTGAACCGACTTACCCGTGTCCTTCTATACCGAACTCGTGTCACAGTACAGTCACTTCGGATTATCGAAATGGTGACAACCACTTCGACCGTCCCTTCGGCTCACGGGTCCAATGGGCTTCATCCTTTATGGGCCATTATCTTGATTACGTGGCAATCTTTGGTTGGTCTCGTACTTCTGGTGCGGGATCCGACACCAACAATTAGCCCCCCAAGTTCTTCGAAGTGCTATTCCAATTCGGAAGACTTTAAATGCTCAAGTGGCCAAAGATTGCGCTCGAGAATCTTTCTGATTTCCCGCCGAAAATCTCATCACTCCTTTAATTTCGGCACTAGCCATTTTTAACCGAGTGACATCTGTCATCATTATGACCGTATATTGATTAATTACTATTAAAACGGAAAAAACCTTCCCACTTCCCACACGACTTCCGAGGCGGTTTCATCATTAGCTTGAGGTAACTTCTTTTCACCATTACTCTCTTCTTTTACTTTTGTACTTTAATCAAAACCTCTCTCTTCGTTCCTTCACCAAAAACCCTTCTTCGCCGGATCTTGAATTTTTTTTTCTTCCCAATGACTTCTGATTCCGATAGACCCGAGTCTCCGTCTTTCGATGAGAGGCGTTCTAGCAATGACGAGTGCACCCGCTCTGATGATATTGCCGGTCCGCACTATAGGTCCACTTGTACTCTTCAATCCCTCGAACGGTTGAAAGAGCTTTGCCGGATTCCGCCGGAAATTATGGCGGAAGCACAAATAGCTTCCCCCACAGAATCCCCAGAGAACCATCGCGATGGTTACTTCTGTGTGTATGAGATTTATTTCAAGGGTTGCGGGCTGACCTTTCCTCTTCCCGAAGCCCTAGTTCTATATCTAGCGGCTCTTGAAATCGCTCTTCCTCAATTGACCCCCAATCTTCTCCGTACTATTCTTGGAATTATAACAATTGCGGCGGAGGCCGGTTATGTCATCGGAGTTACTGAACTAAATGAGCTTCTGAGCGTGAGAAGTTCATCGAAGAAAACGGGGTATTTTTCAGCATATCCTAACGCCAACAGGAACATCATCTCACATCTTCCGAACAAGGATGAAAATTGGCATCATCCTTGGTTTCTAATTAAGAAAACCCCCGCTTTGATTGGAAATCTCGCTGATTTTCTCCCTTCGAAGTGGTCTGCGAAACCCGGTAGTGATTAGGTTGCCCGTATCTTTCCCGGTTGTTTCTTTATCTTTATTGACTAACACCGTTGTTTCATTTCGCAGCTTTCATCGCTTCCAACCTCCCATCTGAAGAGTTCATCGAATTCTTCAAAATAATTCTTGAAGGGGAAACCCTTTGGAATTCCTTCACTCTTGAACGATTCCTAGAAGCTAACCACAGACTCAAGATGAGTCCGCCTGGTCATCTTCACCAAATTCCTCCCCCTCCTTCAACTCAGGGAATGTCATCTCGGGCCCTTGCGGCCAAGCGTAAGTTGCTTTCCAAGCCGATGGCTGAGGCTTGTGAAGAGAAGAAAAAGTTCCTCGCGACTTCTATAGACAAGAAGGACTACAGTAGAACCTTGCTGGTTGATGACGGCAGCACCGAGGGAGCTCGATCTGTCGCTTCCTTCAGATTAACTCCTCGTCGCGATCGTCGCGACTCACGTTCTCCTCGGAGGGTTCAATCTCCTCGCCATGATTCACCTCGTCCTCCCCGAGATGATTTTAGTAACGAACCAATTAAGAACTTGGTTCGCCGGAAGAGAGACAAGTCCTCTCGCAGCGATTCTTCTCCGCGGAGGGAAAAGTCGAGGGCCCGGACTGACCGCTCACCTCGATCATCTCCTCCTCCTGAACCAATGGGTCCTCCACGTCCGGTTGATATGTCTTCCTCCTCCCATCCTGATAGTGGAAAGACTGCCCGGAGTGCGTCTCCGAAAAAGGGAGATTCTGAATCTCGAGATGCTTCCTCGAGGTTAAAACCTGCTCTTGTCCCTCAAGTCAAATCGCTTTCAGGTTTGGTGATTTACATACTTCAACTTTTTGTCTTTATTAAAATTCCAATTTTTACAACTCTTCCTTCTTCGCAGCTATGGAGAAAGAGGGCAGTGTCTTCCGATGCTTCAAGACCCGATCGGGCTCGATCCTGCCTGACTTCGACAAATGGCGCCCTGCGATTCGTGAACGCTATTTGCTTCACGCGCATCACTCATCTCGGGTTAGTTCCGTTTTTTTTTTTTTTTTTTTTGCATTGCCATTCTGCGAACTGACTCACAATCCCTGGTTCATGTATAATGCCAGGCTCAGAGCGAATTTAACGACATGATCGAACATTACGAAGGGTTGGTCATTAGACGGGAGAAGGAGATTGACATGTGGAAGAAGAAATTCTCAGCTCTTGAGGCCGACCTCAACTCTTCTGCTGGCTCTAAGCACGATCTGGAGGATAAGGTTGATAGGTTGACGTCGGAGTTGGCGCAGGTAAAGGGGGAACTGCAAGACTACTATGACCAGAATTACAAACTCCAGGACGAACTGTCTGGTGTTCAGGGTAGACTTCACGAATCCGAATCAACCGCCGACACCCTGAACAACCAACTTATCGAGCTTGACGCGAAGTACAAGGCGCTAGCCAAGTTGCGTGATTCTGAGTTGGCAAGGTCGGCATCGAAGGCCAGAAAAGAGGTTAAGGGACGCGGGATGGAATTGATCCAAGGGGCCATTCGCTTCATGCAAACCGAGAAAGCTAGGTCGGACTTGGAGTCAGACATCAAGGAGCACGAAAGCGACTTGATTCTGCTGGACCAAATCCATGAAGCAGATTTCTCCGAGGAGCAAGAAAGGACCGAGCTGTCGACTAACCTTTCTGAAAAACGGAGTCGCTTGGCAGCTCTTCCCACTTCGGCCTTCAACCCGCTTGACTTCGAGGCATTCTTTACTGAATCACCTCCTATAAGTGAATCGGGTTTAGACTGGGCAGGTAACGCTTGGCTCCTGTGGCTTACCTTTTTCTTACCTTGTACCTTTGATTGATTGGAATTATTACTTCTAGGCTTAAGTGAGACGGAAGACGTTGTCCCGCCCGCAGCTCCTATGGTACCAGAGGTCACTCCGGTGGTTGGTTGTACCGCGGAGGGTGGTCAGGGAGCTTCATCCGATCAAGCACCAGTCAAGGAGGTGAATGAAACTTTGGTTGCTGAGCCGGAGTCCGGGGTGGAGATCACTCCGTAGTGGCTGTGTCCACTTTAAATTGGGGATTGTCCCTTTAAGACTTAATTTATTTTTGGCCTAAGGAGGCTTTATTGTTTCTTTTGAACAAGATATTTGCCTGAGGAGGCTTTTAAACCTTTCTAGGTTGTGACCCAAGGGGGTTTGGTTAAAACTATATGCGGGTTTGCAAAGTCCGCTTTTAACCTTTTGTGGCCTTGTGGCAATGCTTTCGAGATTTTTAGGCTGATCAGACCTTTTTTAAAATGCGAGAGCTGAGCTCGGCTTAAAGTGAGTTCCCCACTTCGGGTTTAGTCAACTCGGTAAACTTGTTGGGCTTGGGCCTTAGAAACTTTTGCAGTTAATGCGACGGTTGCTCTTTCCCTTCTTAAAGAAAACGGCTCGTCTTTTAATGCAATAATTGCCTTTTCTCGATTTTCCAAAAATGGTTTAACCCACTCGGAAACGCTACCATTAATGGATTTATGGTTTCAAGACAAACCCTAAATCATTATAAATAAAGGCTTACCTACCTCTAGGCTTTATTAAACATGACTATAGAATCTCACTTGAGAAATATTTTAAGAATGGAAAACGAAGAAGTAGCCCCCATCGATCCCGGCAGCCCACTTTTCTTGTCCGGCGACGGCTTTGAACCGGCCGGCGTTCTCTTCCCTCACGCCGTCTTTCACTTTCCTCCGAAGGAGAAGAAAGAGGCTTGCGATTTTATCGACAAGGTAAATATTAAAGTTTTTGACTTAAAACTTCTTGTTTTGCCTTATTCACTCACTTTTATGCTAGGTCGCCGACAAGCACCGTCGCCTGTGTGAAGAGAGGCAGCGGCTGGGACTCAAAAGGCAGACGCTCGAGGCTCGTATCGCTCGGGTGGAAAGGAAGATACGGGCTTTGGAGAGTGATCCCTTTCAATGGGAGTGGCGGAACTTCGATTCCGTTGCTGAGATCCCGAAGATGCTTCGGATGTATCTCCGTGCTAGAGGAGTCCCGGGTCCCGTGAATGCTCCTGTCTTCGCCGTTCCATCCGACAGTGAAGAGGAAGAGGACTTGGAGGAGGAGGCCAGCAACTGCCGGAAACGCGTTCACGATCGTTCCGAAGTGGATGCCAAAAACAAGGCGTCCACTTCGAAGACTAAACCGGCGATGAAGGAGCCTGTTTCTGAGCCTCTCCCATAAATGTTCTTTAATTTCTTCACTTCTTCTCTTTTTTTTTAAAAAACTCGTAATGGGCTTCGGCCCTTGTTAATTTTATGGAAATATTTGCTACTTTCCTTTCTTTCCAAATATTCTTGGAGATGCGTCTTTTAATGCAGGATCCATTCGAGGGCATAAATCTCTCCGCGAATCATTCTATTCTTTGGATAGAATCCGCAGCTTGTTAGGGATATGACTTTTCTATAAATTGTTGTTTCAATTTCCCTTTACTCCTCACCATTCTTTTCATTTTAGTAGGTATGGAGTTCAATCTTCGCTGTTCAGAATCTATGCCCGACTTCACCAGAATCGGAATGATAAACGAAGATGTTCCAAATGAGCCAAGCAGGCAGCCTCCTCCACTTCGCGGCTTCTCGAGATCTCAGATCCGAGCCCCATGTGCTTTGATCAGAGATCTCTCAATCAGAGACCAAGGAACAGCGACGGCGTTCATAGAGGCACTCGAGCTTCAACACCGGAAGCTTATGTCGGAAAAGAGGAGACTTCGGAAGAGGATTAACCGGATGCAACGCAGGCTTACTACGGTGTCAAGAGATCTTCACATCCTTGAATCTCACCCCGGAGAGTGGATTGAACTTGGAATTTCAGACTTTGCTCGAATTCCGGACTGCATGATGCCAATCCTCGATCTTGTTGGTCAAGGAGTTGAAGTGTTCTGCTCGTCAACAAGGTTTTCGTAGTTCGAAGTGTACGATGTGGGACACTTCGTCTTTCTTTTTTTTGAATAAACGCTTTATTTCCAATCTCTTGTATGTTCGCATAGCCGAACCTTCTTCCTTTAATAAAGAAATAAAACAAAAATTTTATTAATAGCTGAACTCGTTTTCGAGCTGCCTACGTACCCATTTCGGGATCAAGCCGAACCGTAGTTCATGTACATAAACAATGCATGTAGTTTTTAAACATAAAACTTCTTTAGGTTGATCACATTCCAAGGTCGCTTGACCGGATTGTCTTCTAAGTCTTTCAACCTATAAACACCGTTCCGAACCGCTGCGGTAACGATGTAAGGTCCTTCCCAATTAATACCGAGTTTACCGGCACCTTCTTCTTTTCTGTTGTCAAAGACGCGCCTTAATACATAATCTCCCACGAAGAACGGCCTACTTTTAACCTTAGAATTATAGTACCGGGCTGCTGCCTGTTGGTAATTCTGGATCCGAATTAGAGCTTGATCACGCCTTTCATTTATGGTATCCAGTGAATCATTAAGCATTGCTGAATTTTCTTCCTCATTTAACGGTGCTTCTGTTCGACGAAGTCCGGGCACATTGAGTTCAGCTGGTACTACCGCCTCCATACCATAAACCAAAGAGAATGGAGTTTCTCCTGTAGGTCGCCTAGGGGTTGTACGATAGGCCCACAGGACGGGTTGGAGTTCTTCATACCATCCTCCCTTTAGATGATTTAGGCGCTTCTTGAGGTTGCTTAATATTGTCTTGTTCGCGGCTTCAGCTTGACCGTTTCCTTGCGGATATCGTAGAGTAGAATAACTAACTTTAATTCCCCAGTCCGCACAAAAGGCATCAAACTCGTGTGAAATGAATTGCGGTCCATTATCAGTGACTATTTCGTACGGAACTCCATGTCGACATATAATGTTTTCCCAAATAAAGGTCTTCACCGCCGAATCCTTGATACCAACATACGCCTCAGCTTCAATCCATTTCGAAAAGTAGTCCGTAAGGACTAAAAGGTACTGTACACCTCGAGTTGATTTGTGCAATGGTCCAATGATGTCCACTGACCACCTCATAAACGGGTATGGGGCGGAAATGGAGGAGAATAACTCCGACGGTTGATGGATTAATGGCGCATGGAGTTGGCAGCGCTTGCATCTTTGGGCAAACTTAACACAATCTGTGATCATAGTGGGCCAAAAGTACCCCATTCTTTTAACTTTAAAAGCCATAGCTCTTCCTGATGAATGACTCCCGCATAATCCTTCATGCACCTCACTCATGACGATTTCGACTTCGGGCCCAAAAATGCATAATAGGTAAGGGTCACTGACACCTCGTCTATATAACGTATCCTTCGACAGACAAAATTTCGCGCTAACGACTTTCATTTTCCTGGCCTGCCATTTATTCTTTGGGAGCTCACCTGTCACGATGTAGTGCTTTATTGGCTCCCTCCAGTCAGCCCCCCAGTCTTTAGCCGGAATTTGGTCAACCTTGTGAAATACTCGTGGCTCTGGCTCGGGATGTTCGTTTGGTTCAAGAACATCCTCCTCAATTAACGGTTCGGTTTCTAATATTGTTTCTGGAATTACATCTTCAACTGAGGCAACGGGTTCCTTGTTAGATGTATTTGATCCCCTTGACTTCCTCCGTTTGTTGGAAGGCGGTTCGATATCTGGTTCGCCGCGGTCGCGTGCCGCTGCTCGAGATCTTGTAATGACGAGAGTTTCTTTGTTGTCTTGAATACTTCGCTCTGAAATGCATTCTACTGGAATAACTCTCTTTAACCCGGGATCTGATGTTGACGCCAATGCGGCAAGTGCATCCGCAGTTGTATTCTCTCCCCGAGGTATGCGGATTAATTCAAATTTCAAAAAATTCTTAGATAAATCCTTTACCACTTCGAGGTACGCTTCCATTCTTGAATCTTTGGCCTCATAGTCTCCATTAAATTGGTTAACTACTAATTGCGAATCGCAATAAGCCAATATTTCCTTAGCTCCAACTCCTTGTGCTAGTCGAAGTCCGGCAATAAGGGCTTCGTATTCTGCCTCGTTGTTGGAAGCATCGAATAACAATCGGAATGATTGTTCTAGAATTTCTGATGTTGGAGATTCCAACTTGATTCCCACTCCGGATCCTTGTTTTGTTGAAGACCCGTCTACGTGTAATTTCCAAGTTTGGTTCTCCGGTTGCTCTATCGTTCCAGGTATTGGTAGTTCGGTCAGGAAATCTGCTAAGACCTGAGCCTTCATACTGATCCGGCTTTTGAACTCTATGTCGTACTCGCTTAATTCCACCGTCCATTTCGCCAAACGTCCGGACTGACTTGGACTATGAAGTACTGTTCGGAGTGGTTGGTTAGTTAATACTTCAACCGGATGGGATTGAAAATATGGACGCAGCTTCCGAGCCGAAGTTACCACCGCGAGTGCGAGTTTTTCCATCATTACGTATCTGGTTTCCGGATCCGTCATCGACTTGCTCACGTAGTAAATTGGTTTCTGCTCCCCACGGTCTTCCCGAACCAGGACTCCACTAACCGCGTGGTTTGAAACTGATACGTACAAGTAAAGTTTTTCATCCACTTCCGGTTTGGACAGTATAGGCGGAGTAGTTAAGTATGCCTTAAGCTGCCCAAAAGCTTCTTCACACTTCTCATCCCAAAGGAATCCTTTGTTCCCTTTTAGAATCTGGTAGAAAGGCAACGACTTATCTGTTGACCTCGAGATAAAACGATTCAAGGCCGCAATCCGCCCAGTCAACCGTTGTACTTCTTTGAAGTTTCTTGGAGATGGCATGTTTAGAAAGGCGTTAATTTGATTTGGATTGGCTTCAATCCCTCTTTCTGTCACGATATAGCCAAGAAATTCTCCTGATGGGACTCCAAATGTGCACTTCGCCGGGTTCAGCTTCATTTGATATTTATTGAGAATATCAAAACATTCCTCCAAATGTTTAACATGATCTTCTTTCTTCAATGATTTAACCAACATATCATCTATGTAGACTTCCATAGTCTTCCCGAGGTGATTGTGAAACATTTTGTTCACCAATCGTTGGTAAGTTGCTCCTGCATTTTTCAAACCAAAAGGCATTACCTTGTAACAGTAGATACCTCTATCTGTGATAAATGACGTCTTTTCTTGATCTTCGGGGTTCATCATTATCTGATTATAACCCGAGAAGGCATCCATGAACGTTAACAGCTCATTTCCAGCGGTGGACTCCACAAGTCGATCTATATGCGGCAGCGGGAAACTATCTTTGGGACATGCTTTATTCAGGTCTGTAAAATCGATGCAAACCCTATCTTTCCCATTCTTTTTCTTGACAACGACAGTGTTTGCTACCCATTCCGGATATTGCACTTCTCGTATGGACCCTATTTTCAAAAGTTTATCCACTTCATCATTTACTATTTTTGCCCGCTCCACTCCAAGCTTTCTTCTTTTTTGTTTCACCGGTTTGAAGCTTGGATCCACGTTTAGTTCATGACAAATTATACTCGGATTTATGCCAGGCATGTCCGCTGCTGTCCATGCAAATGATGCTTTATTTTTCCTTAAGAGTTCGATCAAAGCTTCTTTTATTTGGCCAGTCAAAGTTGCTCCAATTCGAATTTTCCGGTCCGGCTTGTCTTCTTCCAACACCACTTCGACTACCACATCCTCTTTTTCCTGCCCATTAGGAGGTTTTTGCCTTAGTCCCTCTTTTGCGGGCTTTGTTAATTGCTATTGGATCTTCAAACGGTGGCTAGCTAAGTAACACGTCCGTGAAGCTTCTTGATCTCCCCGAATTGTTTCCACCCCGTTTGATGTTGGAAATTTGATACATTGATGGTATGTAGAGGGGACTGCTTTCATTCGATAAATCCAGGGAGTCCCGAGGATGATGTTGTAAGCTGCGGGCTTATCGAAGACAACGAAGTCCACAATCTTCGATACCTTCTTGGCAAGGACTGGCAGCTTGATTGTTCCGAGAGACATCGCCGACTCGCTTGTGAACGCAACTAATGGAGATGGAGGTCCTACTATGTCTCCTCGGCTGATTCCCATTTTTTCTAGAGTACTTAAAAAGATCAAGTCGACCGAACTGCCTGTATCTATAAGGATCCTTGATACTTTGAAGTTAGCGATATCAAGAGTAATAACTAGAGCATCATCATGCGGTCTTTCGAGATGCCGCGTTCCTTCTTCGTTAAATGATATTGGGGCACCTTGAAAATCAATTTCTTCGCTCAAACTTGCTTTTAGTAAGACATTTCGCCTATGCTTTTTGATGGAACTTATTGAATCTCCGCAAAATCTGGAACCTCCTAGAATCACATTGATCTTACCCTTCGAACTCCTTGGTTCTTCCTCGTTGGATAACCTTGGTCTTTTGGAATCTTGATCTTTGGAGTTTTCTTTTGCTTCGTGGTATTCCTTCACAAAATCTTTTATATCGAATTTAGAAAGATCGCCACTAGCCCAAAGCTCTGCGAGGTGCTTTTTAAGAACGCTGCAATCCTTGGTTAAATGTCCGGTTACTTTATGAATGTCGCAATATAGACTTTCATCACGGACCCAAGTGTTTGATCTTCCTTTCCCTTGAAATTGCTTCCCGACGGAATTGTTGAAGGGTTGCGACCCAAACTTCTTTGGTCCTTTGCTTTCCCTATGCTCGAACTTCCTGGCAGGGGCGGTGATTGCTGGCTTTTCTTGCTTATTTCTCTTGGCAAAGCTTTCTTTTTCGTCCTCGACCTCCATCCAGTTGTTCGCGCGAAAGAGTGCATCCTGAATTGTGTCTGGCTTATGAAGTATTAAGTCCTCTTTAAACCTTGAATCATGTCGCAATCCTTTTCGTAGGGCAGATAAAGCTGATTACTGCGAGATTCTTGGGAGCTTTGACAGTACTCCTTTGAACTTGGTGATGAAAACTCGAAGTGACTCGTTAGATCCTTGCGATAAATTCCAAAGGTCGGCATCTGAAACGCTTTTATCCATAAGGATGGAGTATTGCTTTAAGAATACGGCTGATAGTTCGTCGAAATTGCTGATCGAACCCGGCTCTAATTGGGTGAACCACATTAGAGCTTGGCCACATAGATTCTCCGAAAACAGCTTGCAATAGCCTGCGTCCTCATCAGCTTCATCCAATTCGACTCTTCCCGCAGCGATCAGAAAAGCTGCGAGATAGCTTTTTGGATCCTCCAATCCGCTGTAAGGGTCCAATTTGAGTTTCCGGGAATCTTTGATCCTCAAACTCGCAATTCGCGAGATGAAAGGTGTTCGCCTAGCTTCTTCAATGACTCGATTGATGTCTGGCTCTGAACTTGTAGCTTGGTGAAATTTTGATTTCATTTCTTTTAACTCCTGGCTAACCTTCCTCATGGTCTCGAACTGGTCGAGGTTCTCCTGCTCGTACTGAGCTGCAAGTTGTTCTTCATCCCCGAGCTGCGTCTCTTCTTCCAACGTCTGAGCTACATTATTAGTAGCACCGGGAGTTGTTTGTCCGCTGGTTTCATTCCGTGCAGCGGAACTTGGCGAGTTGAATATCCCTCTTCGGATTCCCACCGGGTTTCCTGCACTTAAAGAGCGAACACGAGTTTGTATAGTATTGACGTTTTGACTAAGAGATACCTGGGATGTTTGCAACGTATCGACGGCCTTTTCCACATCCGAGAACTTTTGTGATATGTCCAACATGGTTTGCTGCATAGCTTTGAGGGTTTCGGCCAATGATGTCTCAGCAGCGTCTCCTCCGGACATTGTTGCTTATCTCGGAAGTGTGATAAAGAAAAAATCTGACCACTCAAGAACTTAAATTCCCACAGACGGCGCCAAAATGTGGATGTCGGATTCACACACTCAAGTATTTTGTTAAGTGGGAAAGATTATTCTTGAGGGACAAAAATGACTATGTAAAAACTTATAAATTGATACGAAAATTGCTATAGTATTTCTCTCTTGAGAGGAAGATCCCCTTTACATGGCCATTGGCCTCTACATTTATACATAGATAAACGACATTAAAACGAGTAATTAAGTACAATTATTTCTTCTTAAATGTGTCCGTTTTGATTCTTCGGCTTTAATGCTCAACGTTTGAATTTGAGTTGACTATGATCTTCATGGGCCTCGCCTCTTTTGGCCCAAGTGTCCTTGAACCGACTTACCCGTGTCCTTCTATACCGAACTCGTGTCACAGTACAGTCACTTCGGATTATCGAAATGGTGACAACCACTTCGACCGTCCCTTCGGCTCACGGGTCCAATGGGCTTCATCCTTTATGGGCCATTATCTTGATTACGTGGCAATCTTTGGTTGGTCTCGTACTTCTGGTGCGGGATCCGACACCAACACGCGGCACCTCGAAAGACCTCATGATGATGCCCTAGTCATTACCCTAGACGTTGCCAACTTTGAAGTATCAAGGATCCTTATAGATACAGGCAGTTCGGTCGACTTGATCTTTTTAAGTACCTTAGAAAGAATGGGAATTAGTCGGGCGGACATAGTAGGACCTCCGTCTCCATTAGTTGCATTCACAAGTGAGTCAGCCGTGTCTCTTGGGACAATCAAGCTACCGGTCCTTGCCAAAAAGGTATCGAAGATCGTGGACTTCGTTGTGTTCGATAAGCCCGCAGCTTACAACATCATCCTCGGGACTCCCTGGATTTATCAAATGAAAGCAGTCCCCTCTACATATCATCAATGTATCAAATTTCCAACATCAAGAGGAGTGGAAACAATTCGGGGAGATCAAGAAGCTTCACGGACATGCTATCTAGCTAGCCACCATATGAAGATTCAATAGCAATTAACGAAGCCCGCAAAAGAGGGACTAAGAACAAAATTTCCTAGCGGGCAGAAAAAAAGATGATGTAGTAATTGAAGTGGTGTTGGAAGAAGACAAACCGGACCGTAAAATTCGAATTGGGGCAATGTGAGACCCCGTCCCGGATGTCTCGGCGTCCGGTGACCATGGTCACACGTTTGTGCCTCTTCCCGGCAGAACCTCCATATTTTTCGCGATTTAACATAGAATTGCCTTTACGAGGCTTACTTCTGTAATCGCTTTCTTAGTACCCAGCGGAAGTCTTTCTACCCTTGGTTTAATTCCAACCAAACCTTGTACCGGTTTGATCATCTTTGTCCCTTAGACTTTAGATCGATCGTTAACTCGGCCAAGTCATGCAATTTGTTCGCTAACCATTCTAAGTCTAACGATTGCATATTCTTTGTATCCCTAATCCAACGGCCAATTCCCAAACGTCTATCTTAACTAATAAGTTAGATGCGTTTACATACCTTGGCCTACATGCGGATTTGATTCCTCTTCGATCCGTCTATTGATCCTTCTCTTAGCCCTCTCGTCGCCTTATTCCATTCGTACAACGATTCTTAACCAATCGTGTATTGATGGACCAATCTCTATCGTTACTTAGCCATTCATCCAACCAACCCCACTGGTCTAAGTCCCTACGATAGAGATTGGGGATCGTACGTTTTTCTTGGTTCACGGTGGCCGAATCAAGCTCTTGGCTCATTGGTCCATCCGTCCTCCAAACGTACGCCCTTTTGGTTTCATGGTGGACGATCAAGCCCTCGGCTTATCGAACCATCCATGTTTCCGATCCGGTCGTTTATCACTACGACCGCCCATGGTCTACTAACCGTTTACCCGTCCGGTCCATGGTGGTAATAACGCCTTTGGCTTACCGATCCATCCATGCGATCCGAACAATATCATTATCACACCCAAGGGTCCGTGGATTCACCCATCGGATTATCGTAGGCTAGCCCATGAAATCATTCGTCCATCGGCCTTTGGTTTGCTCGTGGGTCTAACATCTGTTTTGTCCACCGGTTCTCACCGTGGACTTTCCCGTTGGTTATCCGTCGAGTCACCATTGGTGTTACCGATTCCTAATCGATTTCACCATTGGCCATGGCGATTGATACATGAAGGCGGCCGCGATATTAGATCCTTACATGGTGAACCACGTCACATACCCATTCTCGGTGCTTACTCCCTTTACCAGTGAGATTGCATCCATGGGCGAGCCTTGGGTGTGTTTGGTTGCACTTATCCTCGTGCTTCTTCGAACACCTTTCCCTTATACGCCTTCCCGATTAACTTCTCGTTAACCATATCATCTATCGGACTATCTTTGGATTCGTCAATACTTCCATATTGACAATCTTAGATTTGCCGATCCATTTCCTTTTCGTGTCCTTCCCTCGACGATATGATTCATAGAACGGACGATCCATCGACCCCATAATCGAGCTATCGACCCGAACCATCAATCAAGTCGTCGAACCCTTCGGCGGTTCCCATCGAATCCTCGATCATGTAATCCGCCATGTTCCCTCGACAAGATCTCCGATACGTACCATCGGTCATCCCGCCGATCGGTACGATCGATCAATCCGCCGATCTAAACCTTGATCCGTTTATCTGATCGTACACCTATCCGGTCATACGTCGATCCAACTTGTTGACACGACGATCGATCCGCCTATCCCGGTCGGTCGATCCGTCTGTACGACGGTCTATTCGGATCCGTCTTCTTCTCCGATCCGATCCATCCGTACGACGATCAGTTTGTCCGATCCGATCCGTCTCTAAGACGATCGGTCCATCCCATCCATCCCTCAATACATTCTATCGAACCGTTGGATCGGGAGGTAGCATACGCATCAGTTCGGTCGAGGCTCCAAGAATCCATTCCGATTCCGGAGATACTCGCCGAGCCGCACCCCCTTTTCGACCAACACTTCGTAGAGTGTTTTGGGACCCCTGTTTGGGTTGTGATGGTGATTGTGAAGTGTATGTGGATTATCCTAAAGCCCTTGGACGTCCTCCCTTATATAGGGGCCGAATGGGTGTGTTTCCGAAACATCACCTCCGTTCATTGCACCCTTCCGGAAGATTGCGTCTTTCCGGTCGTAACCGTTTGCCTTATCCACCCTTTGGCCAAAGGTAACCATTCGTCGGTAACCGCTCGACCTTAAACCTCTTCATCCCGAGCTACCACAGTCCACCAGCTCGAGAGTTAGCTGACTGGACCACCCAGCTAGGTCAGTACTCAATCAGTTCACCGAGCTCGGTTGAGCTGTCGGTCAGCTCACCCAGCTGAGCTAGCTAGTCCTGCAGCTGGTTTAGCTCACCTAGCTGAGCTAGCTAGTTCGTCCAGCTTGTCAAGCTCACCTAGCTGGATTAACTCGGACTCTTTTGTCCGTTCTTTCCGGCTAAGTCTTTTGGTCCGTTTCTCGGCCTTGACTTCGCCATTCCTAATCTTTCCAAGATCATTTCTCCATGATCACTAGATTATCCCGAAACAGTCTAAGTCATCTACCCCTTTCATGACTTAAACGTTTCATTCCTTCCTTGGGTTAACTTATTCATTGGTCTTTCTCGACCATGATCTAGTTTTCCCTAAAACAAACCGGCCCCCTTTAGGATCGCGGGACGCGGGTGTTACAGGCAACTTTGACTGGCCAAATAAAAGAAGCTTTGATCGAACTTTTGAGAAAAAACATAACATCATTCGCATGGTCAGCGGCAGATATGCTCGGCATAGATCCAAGCATAATTTGTCATGAACTAATAGTGGATCCAAGCTTCAAGCCGGTGAAACAAAAAAGAAGAAGCTCGGAGTGGAGCAAGCAAAAATAGTAAATGACGAAGTAGATAAACTTTTGAAACTAGGGTCCATAAGAGAAGTGCAATACCCGGAGTGGGTAGCAAACACTATCGTTGTCAAGAAGAAGAATGGGAAAGATAGGGTTTGCATCGACTTCACAGACCTCAATAAAGCATGTCCCAAAGACAGTTTCCCGCTCCCGCATATAGATCGACTTGTAGAATCCACCGCTGGGAATGAGCTGTTAACATTCATGGACGCCTTCTCGGGTTATAATCAAATAATGATGAACCCCGAAGACCAAGAAAAAACGTCATTTATCACTGATAGTGGTATCTATTGTTATAAGGTAATGCCTTTCGGTTTGAAAAATGCAGGGGCAACTTTTCAACGGTTGGTTAATAAAATGTTCCACCATCATCTCGGGAAAACAATGGAAGTCTACATAGATGATATGTTGGTTAAATCGTTAAAGAAAGAAGATCACGTTAAGCATTTAGAGGAATGTTTTGATATTCTCAATAAGTATCAAATGAAACTGAACCCGGCGAAGTGCACATTTGGAGTCCCATCCGGAGAATTTCTTGGCTATATCGTGACAGAAAGAGGGATTGAAGCCAATCCAAATCAAATTAACGCCTTTCTGAACATACCATCTCCAAGAAACTTCAAGGAAGTACAACGGTTGACTGGGCGGATTGCGGCTTTGAATCGTTTTATCTCGAGATCAACACATAAGTCGTTACCTTTCTACCAAATTCTAAAAGGAAACAAAGGATTCCTTTGGGATGAGAAGTGTGAAGAAGCTTTTGGGCAGCTTAAGGCATACTTAACCACTCCACCTTTACTGTCCAAACCAGAAGTGGATGAAAAACTTTATTTGTACATGTCGGTTTCAAACCATGCGGTTAGTGGAGTCTTCGTTCGGGAAGACCGCGGGGAGCAGAAGCCAATTTACTACGTAAGCAAGTCAATGACGGATCCAGAAACCAGATACACAATGATGGACAAACTCGCGGGAGCCTGGGGACTTTTTTTC
>NW_003302548.1:11809878-11905918 GCF_000004255.2 Arabidopsis lyrata subsp. lyrata | reverse complement strand
ATACTTCATAGTCCAAGTCAGTCCGGACGTTTGGCGAAATTAAGCGAGTACGATATAGAATTCAAAAGCCGGATCAGTATGAAGGCTCAGGTTTTAGCAGACTTCTTGACCGAGCTACCAATACCTGGAACGATAGAGCAACCGGAGAACCAAACTTGGAAATTACATGTAGATGGGTCTTCAACAAAGCAAGGATCCGGAGTAGGAATCAAGTTGGAGTCTCCAACATCAGAAATTCTAGAACAGTCATTCCGATTGTTATTCAATGCCTCTAACAACGAGGCAGAATACGAAGCTCTGATTGTCGGACTTCGATTGGCACAAGGAGTTAGAGCTAAGGAAATATTGGCTTATTGTGATTCGCAATTAGTAGTTAACCAGTTTATTGGAGACTATGAAGCCAAGGACTCAAGAATGGAAGCGCACCTCGAAGTGGTGAAGGATCTATCTAAAAATTTCTCGAAATTCGAATTAATCCGCATACCTCGGGGGGAGAATACAACTGCGGACGCACTTGCCGCATTGGCGTCAACATCAGATCCTGAGTTGAAAAGAGTTATTCCAGTGGAATGCATTTCGGAGCGAAGCATTCAAGACAACAAAGAAACCTTCGTCGTTACAAGGTCTCGAGCAGCGGCACGTGACCGTGGCGAACCAGAGATCGAACCTCCACCCAACAAACAGAGGAAGTCAAGGGGATCAAACACATCTAACAAGGAACTCGTTGTCTTAGCAGAAGATGTGATTCCAGAAACGATATTAGAAACCGAGCCGTTAATCGAGGAGGATGTTCTTGAACCAAAAGAACATCCCGAACCGGAGCCACGAGTATTTCACAAGGTTGACCAAATTCCGGCTAAAGACTGGGGGGCTGACTGGAGGGAGCCAATAAAGCACTACATCATGACATGCGAGCTCCCAAAGAATAAGTGGCAGGCCAGGAAAATGAAAATCGTTAGCGCGAAATTTTGTCTATCAAAGGATGCATTATATAGACGAGGTGTCAGTGACCCTTACCTATTATGCATTTTTGGGCCCGAAGTCGAAATCGTCATGAGCGAAGTGCATGAAGGATTATCTGGGAGTCATTCATCAGGAAGAGCTATGACTTTTAAAGTTAAAAGAATGGGATACTATTGGCCCAATATGATCACGGATTGTGTTAAATTTTCCCAAAGATGTAAGCGCTGCCAACTCCATGCACCATTGATCCATCAACCTTCGGAGTTATTCTCTTCCATCTCCGCCTCGTATCCATTTATGAGATGGTCAATGGACATCATTGGACCATTGCACAGATCAACTCGAGGTGTACAATACCTTTTGGTCTTGACGGACTACTTTTCGAAGTGGATTGAAGCTTGATATCTCTGTATTTTACCTCTTTTTAGCACACATTTCTTATGCATTTAGCTTAGTTTCCTCTCTGTTTCACTGCATTAATAGTCCTTTTTCATAAGATTTTCATCACTTAGTACGATTTGCATTGCATGGCATAGCATGTTGCATATTGGATGAGTTTTAGGTACTTTGGAGCATATTTGGGACTTAATGGAGCAAGGAGGAACCAACACGACCTTGGAGCTAGACTTGGGATCGAATTGGAGAGGAATGAAGTCGTTCAAGATCACCTGGGAGCAGTCTCGACCAGACAGGCTCGACGTCACGTCGAGATGGACGCCAAGAAGCAGCCTGGGAGCAGTCTCGACCAGACAGGCTCGACGTCACGTCGAGATGGACGCCAAGAAGCAGCCTGGGAGCAGTCTCGACCAGACAGGCTCGACGTCACGTCGAGATGGATGCCAAGAAGCAGCCTGGGAGCAGACTCGACCAGACAGGCTCGACGTCACGTCGAGATGGACATCAAGGCGCCACCTTTGAGAATCACATGGTCTCGACGTGGTAGGCTCGACGACACGTCGAGTTGGCCTCCACCGACTCTCTATTTTGTCCTGTAGCCAATTAGGGCAACCTAGTATTTCCTATAAATAGGGGTACATGCTATTGTCCAGGGGATATTCCTTTTACCCAGCAGATATTCTTCTTTTCTCTCATAAACCCTAGTTTTTGTAATCGTTTTTCCTGTTGATCCTTTGAGTTTTTGGATTTCGTTTCTTCATCAAAGTTGTAGATCTGCCTCTTATCTATAACATACTTGCTTTTTAATGATTTCTGGGTTTGAAACGTTTTCTGGGTTTTTATGCATGATGTTCTTCAGTGTTCTTGAGTAGTGGATTAGGGTTCTTGAGGATGGGATAGATTAGGTGTGGAATCCTTAGTATATTTAGGTGGTTAAGTGTAGAATTGCTTGATTTCCCTTCTGGTTTAGTAGATCTTAATGCTACTTCCTCTCTGATCAATTGGAAGTTGATCTCAGACATTTCCACACCCAAAAGGTGTTTGATGAAATGTCTGAACCAACTATTCCAGAGATTTGCATACTCTAGCCCAAGAGATTGGATGTTTAGAATGCTTATTGACTTTATTAGATTGAATCATAATGCCTGCTAGGTTATATTTCTTCAATGAGAATTGAGTATGAAAGTGATTTAGCTTGAGAATCTCTGTCACGAGAGTGGATTGATTTGTATTCGAATCTATTGTCTAGGGATAGCTTGATTGAGTTTGTTAACCACCTAGGTAGACTAAGGAGACTGCCATAATCGATTACCCCATTCCTCAAGACCCTTTATCTCTATTGATTGTTTAAATCTTGTTTCTGTTAGTCTCTGTTGCTTAGCTCGACTTGTTAGGCCTAGATCGTTTCTCTGCATTGTTAGGTTGCTAGTTTCTTTTCCAAAGCTTATGCATGATAGTTTCTGGTCTTTAGTTTACTTCTTGCTCTTGTTTACTTGCTGTTTAGTTCTCTTTTTACGCTTTCGAATTCGGTATTTGCATGTTAAATTGGTTGCTTAGGATCAATAGAAACACACAAAACCTTTTCACAATTGGCTTGACTTATTTGCTTTCTGTTCCATATCTTGAATGCTTGCAGTCACACTGAGATTGGATTGATAACCTAATATACTACAATGGCATGTGTATTAGGGATTGATACCTGTTAGAGAGTAAAATCTGACTATCAATTTGGCGCCGTTGCCAGTCTTGTGTTGCATTGCTCCATTTAAGATTTCAGAAACGTTTAAGATCAAGTTCTTTCTTTATCTTGGTTACTAACTCTTCATTTCATCTGCTTGTTTTTGTGCTCCAGGTACCATCTCGACGACACGTCGAGACTGCCACATCGAGACTGCCACTCTGCATTGTTAGGGACCATCTCGACCTCACGTCGAGACTGCCACATCGAGTCTGATCACTCTGCATGCAAACTCGATCTAAAGGCTCCAACAACCTCATCAGCTACAGAGACAACATCAACCAGTTAGCTCGTGAGTTAAGAGAAGGTAGAGCCCGAGACTACTGTGAACCGCACAATCCAGTCGCCATGGAACCACAAGATCATGATAATCAAGGAGTTGGTATACCACGGAACATTGGTGATGGGGATGCACCCAGAAACCATCAACAGAGACAGGGCATAGTTCCACCTCCTGTCCAGAACAACAATTTCGAGATCAAGAGTGGATTGATCTCAATGATTCAAGGTAACAAGTTTCATGGGTTGCCTCTGGAAGACCCCTTGGATCACTTGGATAACTTTGATAGGCTCTGCAGCCTCACCAAGATCAATGGTGTTAGTGAAGACAGCTTCAAGCTACGTCTGTTTCCCTTCTCGCTGGGCGACAAAGCACACCACTGGGAGAAGACACTACCTGCTGGCTCCATCACATCTTGGGATGATTGCAAGAAGGCATTCTTAACAAAGTTCTTCTCCAATTCCCGGACTGCACGTCTACGAAATGAAATCTCCAGTTTTACACAGAAGCAGTCTGAATCCATTTGTGAAGCATGGGAGAGATTCAAAGGCTACACTATACAGTGTCCACACCATGGTTTCAAGAAGGCTTCACTACTCAGCACACTCTACAGGGGAGTTTTGCCCAAGATCAGAATGTTGCTAGACACTGCCTCTAATGGGAATTTCTTGAATAAGGATGTTGAGGAAGGCTGGGAGTTGATAGAGAACTTAGCTCTATCTGATGGTAACTATAACGAGGATTTTGATCGCTCCAACAGAAGCATTGGAGATCCGGATGCAAAGCATACTAAAGAGATGGTAAAGGCTCTCAATGACAAGCTGGATCAATTTCTGCTTACTAACCAGAAACCAGTCCACTATATCACTGACGAAGAGCACTATCAAATCCAAGAGGGGGAGAATACTCAGGCTGCAGAAGTCAGCTACATTCAGAACCAAGGTGGCTACACCAAGGGCTACAACCCCTACATGCCTGCTCATCCCAATCTATCTTACCGGAGCACGAATGTTGCAAACCCTCAAGATCAGGTTTACCCTCAGCAACAACAGAACCAGTCCAAGCCATTCATACCATACAATCAAGGCTTTGTCCCAAAGCAGCAGTTTAGTGGCGGTTATCAACAATATAATCCACCACCCGGTTTTGCACAGCAACCCCAGCCAGCTCCACCTGCACAAGATCAAGAGATGAAACAACTGCTTCAGCAGATTCTACAAGGTCAAGCAGCTGGTGCTATAGCTCTTGATAAGAAAATGGCTGAGATTCACAACAAAGTAGACTGCTCCTTCAATGATCTCAATATCAAGTTTGAGGCTCTAAACTCTAGGTTGAAGTACGTGGAGAGCACAATTGCTTCTACTTCTGCGCCTACGAATCCAGGGCAACTGCCAGGGAAAGCTATTCAGAATCAGAAAGGTCATGTTAATGCTATTCACCTTCGCAGTGGTCGAGAGCTGCAAACTCGACCTAGCATAGCTCCTGTCACTGAGGACAGTGAGATTCAAGAGGGGGAGGATTCTATTCAGAATGAAACCCAAGTAGAAGACACCACTAAGCTTGACCAAGATGCTGTACCTCGTGATCAAGTCCAGAGCCCCCAGATCAAAGAACCAGTTGTTGATAAGAGTAAGAAGAAAGCTTTCGTTCCACCACCCTACAAGCCCAAAATACCATTCCCAGGAAGATTCAAGAGGGATATCATTGAGAAGTACAGAGCCATGTTTGCTAAACACATCAAGGAGATTGAATTAAGGATGCCTCTCATTGATGCTTTCATGCTGATTCCGGATTCTCACAAGTACTTCAAAGACATGGTAATGGAGAGAATTAAGGAAGTGCAAGGGATGGAGAGTCATGAGTGTAGTGAAATCATCCAAACGAAGATTATTCCCAAGAAATTGGGAGATCCTGGTTCGTTTACTCTACCTTGCTCTCTAGGCACTTTGGCCTTCAGTAACTGCCTCTGCGATCTAGGTGCTTTTAAAAGTCTCATGCCTCTCTCTGTGGCCAAGAGACTGGGTTTCAGCAAGTATAAACCTTGCAACATCTCCTTGATCCTGGCTGATGAGTCTGTCAGATTTCCTCATGGGTTATTAGAAGATTTGCCTATTAAGATTGGAAATGCTGAAATCCCTACAGACTTCATAGTGCTAGAAATGGATGAACCAAAAGATCCTTTAATCTTAGGAAGGCCCTTCTTAGCCACTGCTGGAGCTGTCATTGATGTTAAGAATGGGAAGATTGATCTTAATCTGGGAAATGATTTCACAATGAAGTTTGACATCAATGATGCCACGAGGAAGCCAACAATTGAAGGGCAAACCTTCGTAGTTAAGGTAATGGATTGCCTTGATGATGAACAGCTAGAGGAGGTTGCTGAGGAAGATCACCAACAAACTTCTTTGACTAAGAGTGGTGAAGCAGGATATCTTCTCACTGAAACCTTGAGATGTGGTAAGTCACTAGATTCACACAAGGAAGTAGCAGGGTCAGAGGTCTTTAAAGGCTTGATTGGGTCAAAAACAGAGGTTAAGGTGGCATATGAAGCAAGCTCAACACATGCTCAACCAACTGACTCGAGTATACATTTGAGCAAGCCTTCAACTAGTCTGGAGAACTCTAGCTCGACCAAACATCGTGATAAGCTGCTAGAGTCTAGCAATTCTGCTCCAGATGGCTGGTTAGAACTCAAGGAGAGGTCCAAATGGCAGGATAAAGCCATAAGGGAGCTAACAGGCACTGTGAGAGAGCTGAAGGATCAAATCAAGAAGCTCCATGGGATAGCCAACCAAGTACCACTCCAAATCAAGGACATCCCAAATGATGAAGCATCTACTCTGGTCAGCGCAAAGGGGAGTGAATTCACTTCAGAATGGTCTATAGCAGAAGATTATCCAGTTGATCAACAAGAAGCTTACTATGAGAAAAGGGCCATTGAGTACTCAACTTCAGATTTATCAAGAGAACCTGCTAAGCTAGATGATTCATCCACCTGCAGGACAGAGGAGACCTCATTTGCTCTCTACAATCCACCCTAAGCTCATTCAGTGTGAGAAGTCAAGCTAAAGACTTTAAACAAGCTCACTTGGGAGGAAGTCTCATGTCTATCCTTGTAAATATTAGTTATTTCCTTGTTATTTTTGATGTTTTTGCTTAAGTGTCTCAGGATAAAGCGTTTTAAGGAAGCCAAGGCGCAAAACAGAATGAGTGGCCTTGTCTCGACCTGCCCTACTCGACGTCACGTCGAGCTAGCCCAATGGACCAACTCCAAGCAGAAAAATGAAGCCTACTCGACGTACTAGCTCGACCAGACGTCGAGTTAGCCCATGAAGCCCACAAGTACCAGGTCAATCACCTCCTTCTTCACCCATCGATGAGGTAACAACTCCAATTCACCATTGTATATACCACATTTCATTTTGTTTCTCTGTTGGTTTGCCCTGAGTACTCTCTTCCAAATGCTTGTTACACAGAGGACTGTGTAATTTAAGTTTGGGGGAGGGCTCAGGGAGTATTTGACTTTGTGTTTTGTTTTCTTATCTCAAATTTTGCATCATTGCATCTAAGGCATAGAAAAACCATAAAAATTTGAAATTTTTCGAAAATGATTTCACAAAAACAGAGTGTTCATATAGCTTGCATTGTCATTTTAGGATTGTTTTAGTATGCTTTCACTTAGGGCTGTTGCATCATGCATTTGCATCGGAGATTATGATGATTATAACCTTGTAAATATGCCTATTCACTAAGTAGAACTCAGTGCCCTGGTTGTTAGTTCTCTAATGCATAATCGACTGAACTTGAAGTAAGACCGCACCATCTTTTGAATTCAACGCTTGACTTTCTTGTTTTTAGTCGAATCTCGCTTTGATCTGATGCCATTCCCTATCTATTTAAACTTGAATTTTGACTTATAATTATCATGCTGTGCATTGTGCTATGAACTCATGGATACCTTAAAATACTTGGACTTTCTTTTACCTTTTGATCACTCTTGCTAGTCCAAGTAGCTGACTCCCATCTTTGGAGCAGTTATTTCCCACCCTTAGCCTTAACCTTCTTTCAAGCCATGTATCATTTGTGTGTGAATGTGAGGCCTTATTCCGATTGAGCTTGGTAGAAAGTGTTAGGTCTGTAACGACAAGGATAGTATCTCATGTAGTTCTGGTTCACGTTATCTGGACCAGATAGGACTAGGTGGGTACTTAATTCTGGGTTTGGGTTGTGTTTAAAAGAAAGAAAAGGTTATGTTCATCATTGAAAGAAAAGAAAAGGGAAAAGAGTCCTAAGGAGAAGTAGCTAAAGTAAGAGAAGTCTAGTAAAGGATTTGGGTGTGCTAAAGTAAAGGAAAAAGGGTTCTGTAAATAGCTTAAAGAGATTGGGCAAAAGCCTTGTGTTTATAAGAAGAAAGAAAAGGGAACCCTAGTTGTTAAAGAAACCCGATCCGCTAGACAGAGCAGTAAGAAAGCTTCTCCTAGGATAGAAAGCAAAGAAAAGAAAAGGGATGATTTGAGTAAAGTCTGTAAATGCTTTGAATGCAAAAGGGTAGAGTTAAGTTCATGATTCTGGGATTAGAAATAGGACCTCTATTTGGGTTGATATTGATTACATTCTGGGTAGATGGGGTCTTATCCTTGTATGCATAACTTGATACTCACCTTTAGCATTCTACTAAAGCTCAATCATTCTTGAGAGATCCCCTGTTACGATTTAAGCCTGATCTTTAAGGGACCATCTTTGTCTCTAAAACCTTTACCCTTTAGCCAAATGTGTTCATATCCATTGCATAGTATGATTCATGGTTCCAACTTAATGAATGTTAAAGGGAATGTGCAGATTTGAATGCTTGATTTGATTAAGGCAGAGGTTAGGTTGAGATGTGAAGGAGATGGCTAATGTTTTTAAGTAGGGATCAGTCAACCTTGCATTCTAGAATTAGCAACCTGGACATTGACTTCACTTACTCTATATGCATGTTTTGGTTCTGAGTCTCCATTTTCAAACCTCTTCTCCAGGCTGGTTCTATCTGTTTGCTTGAGGGCAAGCAAGAGCTAAGTTTGGGGGAGTTGATATCTCTGTATTTTACCTCTTTTTAGCACACATTTCTTATGCATTTAGCTTAGTTTCCTCTCTGTTTCACTGCATTAATAGTCCTTTTTCATAAGATTTTCATCACTTAGTACGATTTGCATTGCATGGCATAGCATGTTGCATATTGGATGAGTTTTAGGTACTTTGGAGCATATTTGGGACTTAATGGAGCAAGGAGGAACCAACACGACCTTGGAGCTAGACTTGGGATCGAATTGGAGAGGAATGAAGTCGTTCAAGATCACCTGGGAGCAGTCTCGACCAGCTTATTTGGGACTTAATGGAGCAAGGAGGAACCAACACGACCTTGGAGCTAGACTTGGGATCGACGTCACGTCGAGATGGACGCCAAGAAGCAGCCTGGGAGCAGTCTCGACCAGACAGGCTCGACGTCACGTCGAGATGGACGCCAAGAAGCAGCCTGGGAGCAGACTCGACCAGACAGGCTCGACGTCACGTCGAGATGGACATCAAGGCGCCACCTTTGAGAATCACATGGTCTCGACGTGGTAGGCTCGACGACACGTCGAGTTGGCCTCCACCGACTCTCTATTTTGTCCTGTAGCCAATTAGGGCAACCTAGTATTTCCTATAAATAGGGGTACATGCTATTGTCCAGGGGATATTCCTTTTACCCAGCAGATATTCTTCTTTTCTCTCATAAACCCTAGTTTTTGTAATCGTTTTTCCTGTTGATCCTTTGAGTTTTTGGATTTCGTTTCTTCATCAAAGTTGTAGATCTCCTTCTCATCTATAACATACTTGCTTTTTAATGATTTCTGGGTTTGAAACGTTTTCTGGGTTTTTATGCATGATGTTCTTCAGTGTTCTTGAGTAGTGGATTAGGGTTCTTGAGGATGGGATAGATTAGGTGTGGAATCCTTAGTATATTTAGGTGGTTAAGTGTAGAATTGCTTGATTTCCCTTCTGGTTTAGTAGATCTTAATGCTACTTCCTCTCTGATCAATTGGAAGTTGATCTCAGACATTTCCACACCCAAAAGGTGTTTGATGAAATGTCTGAACCAACTATTCCAGAGATTTGCATACTCTAGCCCAAGAGATTGGATGTTTAGAATGCTTATTGACTTTATTAGATTGAATCATAATGCCTGCTAGGTTATATTTCTTCAATGAGAATTGAGTATGAAAGTGATTTAGCTTGAGAATCTCTGTCACGAGAGTGGATTGATTTGTATTCGAATCTATTGTCTAGGGATAGCTTGATTGAGTTTGTTAACCACCTAGGTAGGCTAAGGAGACTGCCATAATCGATTACCCCATTCCTCAGGACCCTTTATCTCTATTGATTGTTTAAATCTTGTTTTTGTTAGTCTCTGTTGCTTAGCTCGACCTGTTAGGCCTAGATCGTTTCTCTGCATTGTTAGGTTGTTAGTTTCTTTTCCAAAAGCTTATGCATGATAGTTTCTGGTCTTTAGTCTACTTCTTGTTCTTGTTTACTTGCTGTTTAGTTCTCTTTTATTGCTTTTAAATCCGGTATTTGCATGTTAAATTGGTTGCTTAGGATCAATAGAAACACACAAAACCCTTTCACAATTGGCTTGACTTATTTGCTTTCTGTTTCATATCTTGAATGCTTGCAGTCACACTGAGATTGGATTGATAACCTAATATACTACAATGGCATGTGTATTAGGGATTGATACCTGTTAGAGAGTAAAATCTGACTATCAAAGCTAAGGCATATGTTGGCATCAAAGATTCAGCGGTAAAGGCTTTCATTTGGAAGAATATTATATGTCGACATGGAGTTCCATATGAAATAGTCACCGATAACGGGCCACAATTCATTTCACAAGAGTTTGATGCCTTTTGTGCGGACTGGGGAATCAAAGTCAGTTACTCTACTCCACGATATCCGCAAGGAAACGGTCAAGCTGAAGCCGCGAACAAGACGATATTGAGCAATCTCAAGAAACGTTTGAATCATCTAAAGGGAGGAATGGTACGAAGAACTACAACCCGTCCTATGGGCCTATCGTACAACCCCTAGGCGACCTACAGGAGAAACTCCATTCTCTTTGGTTTATGGCATGAAGGCAGTAGTACCAGCTGAACTCAACGTGCCCGGACTTCGCCGAACAGAAGCACCATTAAATGAGGAAGAAAATTCAGCAATGCTTAATGATTCACTAGATACCATAAATGAAAGGCGTGATCAAGCTTTGATTCGGATTCAGAATTACCAGCAGGCAGCAGCCCGATATTACAATTCTAAAGTTAAAAGTAAGCCGTTCTTCGTAGGAGATTATGTGTTAAGGCGCGTCTTTGACAACAAAAAAGAAGAAGGTACCGGTAAACTCGATATTAATTGGGAAGGACCTTACATTATTACCGAAGTGGTTCGGAACGGTGTTTATAGGTTGAAAGACTTAGAAGACAGTCCAGTCAAGCGACCTTGGAATGTGATCAACCTAAAGAAGTTTTATGTTTAAAGCTACATGCATTTTTATGTACATGAACTACGGTGTGGCTTGATCCCGAAATGGGTACGTAGGCAGCTCGGAAACGAGTTCAGCTATTAATGAAAATTTTGTTTTATTTCTTTATTAAAGGAAAAGGTTCGACTGAGCGAACAAGTGAAGCAAATAAAGGTTCGGCTATGCGAACATACAAGAGATTGGAAATAGAGCGTTTATTCAAAAATGGAATGTCCTTCATCGTACACTTCAGGTTATGGAGATCTTGTTGCCGAGCAGAACACTTCAACTCCTTGACCAGCAAGGTCGAGGATTGGCTTCATACAGTCCGGAATTCGAGCGAAGTCAGAGATTCCAAGCTCGATCCATTCTCCAGGGTGAGATTCAAGGATGTGAAGATCTCTTGACACCGTAGTAAGCCTGCGTCGCATCCGGTTAATCTTCTTCCGGAGTCTCCTCTTTTCTAACGTAAGCTTCCGATGTTGAAGCGTAAGCGCCTCTATGAATGCCGTCGCTGTTCCTTGGTCCTTGATTGGGAGATCCCTGATCAGAGCGCACGGAGCTCGGATCTGAGACCTAAAAAAACTGCGAGGTGGAAGAGGCTGCCTGTTTGGCTCATTTGGAACGTCTTCGTTTATCATTCCGATCCTGGAAAAGTCGGGCATAGATTCTGAACATCGAAGGTTGAACTCCATACCTGTTAAAATGAAAAAGAGCGGCGAGGAGAAAAGAGAAGTTGAGACTATAATTTATAGGAATGTCATATTCCTAAGTAAGCTGCGGATTCTATCCTAGGAATGGAGTGATTCGCGGAGAGATTTATGCCCTCGAACAGATCCTGCATTAAAAGACGCATCTCCGAGAATATTTGAAGAGTAAGGAAAATTGCAAATGTTTCCATAAACAAAAAGGGGCCGAAGCCCATTACGAGTTCAAAATAAGTGAAGAAGTTAGAATACATTTATGGAAGAGGCTCAGGAACAGGCTCCTTCATCGCCGGTTTAGTCTTCGAAGTGAACGCCTTGTTCTTGGCATCCACTTCGGGATGATCCCGAACGCGTTTCCGACTGGTACTGGTCTCCTCCTCGTCTTCTTCCTCGCTATCGGATGGAACGGTATGGACCGGAGCATTCACGGGACCCGAAACTCCTTTAGCACGGAGATACATCCGGAGCATCTTCGGGATCTTAGCGACAGAATCAAAGTTCCGCCATTCCCATTGAAAGGGATCACTTTCCAAAGCCCGTATCTTCCTCTCCACCCGAGCGATGCGAGCCTCGAGTGTTTGCCTTTTGAGGCCTAGCCGCTGTCTCTCTTCACACAAGCGACGGTGTTTGTCGCAAGCCTCTTTCTTCTCCTTTGAAGGAAAGTGAAAGACGGCATGAGGGAAAAGAACGCCGGCCAGTTCAAAGACGTCACCGGACAAGAAGAGTGGGCTGCCGGGATCAATGGGGGCTATGTTTTCGTTTTCCATTGATATGGTGTTATGAAGTTTCTTGAAGAAAGATCAAAGCCGGACAAACTCCTATTTATAATAGGGTTAAGGTTTGCCTTGGGAATGAAAATTCAATAATGGTGGCGTGCCCTAGTGGTTTAAACCATTTTTGGAAAATCGAGAAAAAGCAATTATTGCATTAAAGACGAGCCGCTTTTCCTACTTTCAAGAAATAAGAAAGGAAAGAGCAACTGTCGCATTAACTACGAAAGTTTCTAAAGCCCAAGCTCAATAAATTTATCGAGTTGACTAAACCCGAAGTGGGGAACTCGCTTTAAGCTGAGCTCAGTTCTCGCATTCTAGAGAGAAAGGTCTGATCAGCCCAAAAATCTCGAAAGCATAACCACAAGGCCACAAAGGGTTAAAAGCGGACTTTGCAAACCCGCACATAATTTTAACCAAACCCCCTTGGGGTCAAAACCTAGAAAGGTTTAAAAGCCTCCTCAGGCAAATATCTTGTTCAAAAGAAATAATAAAGCCTCCTTAGGCAAAAACAAGTTCGAAATTAAGTTTTAAAATTAATGGGACAATTCCCAATTTAAAGTGGACGCTGCCACTACGGAGTAACAGCCACCTCGGACTCCGGCTCGACAGTCGGAGTTTCATTCGCCTACTTGGCTGGTGCTTGGTATGATGGAGCTCCTGGTCCGCCCACCACAGTACAACCATCCTCCGGGGTGACCTCCGATATCACAGGAACTTCAGGTGGGACGACATCTTCCGTCTCACTTGGGCCTGGGAAGGACAGTTCCAGTCAATTTTAAAAAAAAAACATAAAGTGAGAAAAAGGTAGTAAGAGTCAGGAGCCAAGCGTTACCTGCCCAGTCTTGAACCGATTCACTTATAGGAGGCGATTCAGTGAAGAATTCCTCGAAGTCCTGCGGGTTGAAGGTCGAAGTAGGAAGAGCTGCCAAGCGACTCCGCTTTTCAGAAAGATTAGCCGATAGTTCGGTCTTCTCTTGTACCTCGGAGAAATCTGTTTCATGGATTTGATCCAACAGAATCAGATTGCTCTCGTGCTCCTTGATGTCTGATTCCAGATCTGACCAAGCTTTCTCGGTTTGAATGAAGCGGATGGCTCCTTGGATCAACTCCATCCTGCGTCCCTTAACCTCTTTTCTGGCTTTTGATGTTGACCTCGCCAATTCGAAATCACGCAATTTGGTGATCGCCTTGTACTTCGTGTTAAGCTCAGTAAGTTGGTTGTTCAGGGTATCGGCGTTTGATTCGGATTCGTGAAGCCTACACTGAACACCAGAAAGCTCATCCTGGAATTTGAAGTTCTTGTCGTACTGGTCCTGCAGCTCCCCCTTTAACTTCGCAAGCTCGGATGTTAGACTATCGACCTTGTCCTCCATATCGTGCTTGGAGCCGGTAGAAGAGCTTAGTTCAGCCTCAAGAGTAGAAAGTTTTTTCTTCCACGCGTCAATCTCCTTTTCCCGACCAATGACCAGCCCCTCATAATGTTCAATCATGTCATTAAGCTCACTGTTAGCCTGGCATTATGCATAAAAACGGGATGGTTAGTTATTACGAAGAACGGCAGCACAATCGGAAAAATAAAGCGGAACTAACCCGAGATGAATGATGAGCATGAAGCAAATAGCGTTCACGAATCGCAGGGCGCCACTTGTTGAAGTCTGGCAGGATCGAGCCCGATCGGGTCTTGAAGCATCGGAAGACGCTGCCTTCTTTCTCCATAGCTGCGAAGGAGGAAGAGTTGTAAAAATTGGAATCTTAATAGAGACAAAAACTTTTAAGTATGTGTAAATCACCAAACCTGAAAGCGATTTGACTTGAGAGACAAGAGCAGGCTTTAACCTCGAGGAAGCATCTTGAGATTCAGAATCTCCCTTTTTAGGAGATGCACTCCGAGCAGTCTTCTCGCTGTCAGGCTGGGAAGAAGAAGACATATCAACAGGTCGAGGAGGACCCATTGGTTCAGTGGGAGGGGATGATCGAGGTGAACGGTCAGTCCGGGCCCTTGATTTCTCCCTTCGCGGAGAAGAGTCACTACGGGATGACTTGTCTCTCTTCCTGCGAACCAAGTTCTTAAGTGGTTCATTGCTAAAATCGTCTCGGGGAGGACGAGGAGAATCACGACGAGGAGATCGCTCTCTCCGAGGAGAACGTTCGTCATGACGTTCGCGACGAGGTGTTAACCTATAAGCAGCAACGGATCTGGCTCCCTCGGTGCTGTTATCATCAACCAGCAGGGTCCTGTTGTAGTCTTGTTTTCATCACAAGCCTCTGCTATCGGCTTGGAGAGTTTCTTACGCTGGGCAGTAAGGGCCCGAGCTGACATTCCCTGAGTTGAGGGAGGAGGCGGAAGACGATGGAGTAGATTGGGAGGACTCATCCTGAGTTTTTGGTTGGCCTCGACGAACCGATCGAGGGTGAAAGAGTTCCAAAGGGTTTCCCCTTCAAGGATTGTTTTGAAGAACTTGACGAATTCTTCAGTCGGAAGAGTCGAAGCGATGACAGCTGCGAAGTGAAAACAACGAGTTTGGTAAGTAAAAAATAAAACAACCAAGGAAGGAATACACGACCTAAATTCTACCAGGCTTCGCAAACCACTTCGATGGGAGTACATCGGAAAGATTTCCAATTGAAGCAGGAGTTTTCCTAATCAGGAACCAAGGATGGTGCCAGTTTTCATCTTTGTTCGGGAGATGCGAAATGACGTTCCTGTTGGAATTCGGATACGCCGAGAAGTACCCTGTTTTCTTTGATGAACTCCTTACACTTAGGAGTTCATTCAGCTCGGGGACTCCGATGACGTAGCCAGCCTCTGCCGCAACGGTTATAATCCCGAGGATGGTTCGGAGGAGATTGAGGGTTAGTTGAGGTAAAGCAATCTCAAGAGCCGCCAAGAATCGAACTAGGGCTTCGGGAAGAGGGAAGGTCAATCCGCAGCCCTTGAAGTAGATTTCGTAAACACAAAAGTACCCGTCGTGGTGGTTCTCCGGGGATTCCGTAGGATCGGCTATATGTGCCTCCGCTATGATTCCAGGAGGAATTTGGCAAAGCCCCTTTAATTGCTCAAGGGATTGAAGAGTACAGGTGGATTTGTAATGAGGACCGGCAATATCGTTAGGACGAGTGCATTCGTCATTGCTAGAACGCCTCTCATCGTAAGACGGAGATTCAGGTCTCTCAGAATCGGAAGTCATCGGAGAAAAATGAAAAATTCAAGATCCGGCGAAGAGAGGTTCGGCGAAGAAAAGTAGAGAGAAGTTTTGATTAAACCACAAAAGTAAAAGAAGAAAATGATGGTGAGAAAAAGTTACCTTACACAAGCTAAATGATGAAACCGCCTCAGAAGTTTTGTGGGAAGTGGGAAGGTTTTTCCCGTTTTAATAGTAATTAATTACTATACGGTCATAATGATGACAGATGTCATTCGGTTAAAAATGGCTAGTGCCGGAATTAAAGGAGTGATGAGATTTTTGGCGGGAAATCAGAAAGATTCTCGAGCGCAATCTTTGGTCATTTAAGCATTTAAAGTCCTTCGAATTGGAATGGCACTTCGAAGAACTTGGGGGGCTAATTATTGGTGTCGGATCCCGCACCAGAGGTACAGGACCAACCAAAGATTGCAACGCAGTCAGGGTAACAGCCCATAAAGGATAAAGCCCATTAGACCCACAAGTCAAAAGAACAGTCAAAGTGGTTATCACCATAAGGAGAATTCGAAGTGATTGCACTTCAATATGAGTCCGACATCAAAGTCACGGTTAATTCGGTTCAAGGACATTTGGGCCAAAAGGCGAGGCCCATGAAGATCAGAGTCAACTCAAATTCAAACGTTAAGCATTAAAAGCAAAAGATCAAAACGGACACATTTAAGAGGGAATAATTGTACTTAATTAGCCACTTAAATGTCGTTTTACGTATAAGTATAGAGGCCAATGGCCATGTAAAGGGGATCTCTCTCTTGAGCAAGAAATACTATAGCAATTTTTGTAGCAATTCATAAGCCTTTTACATTCTTACTTTTTGTCCCTCAAGAATAATCTTTCCTATTTAATAAAAATACTTGAGTGTGTGAATCCGACATCCACAGTGGTGGATGCAACTACTTTTCGATTCCTCATAAGTCTGGCCATAAGAGAAAATCTAGATTTGCGGTTAATGGATGTTGTCACCGCATATCTCTATGGGCCCCTGGACAATGAAATATACATGAGATTACCAGATGGCATAGAGCTTAAAGATAAGCATGCATCTCGAGATCAGTACTGCATCAGGCTGAACAAATCCTTGTATGGACTGAAACAAAGTGGACGTATGTGGTATAACCGGTTAAGTGAATATCTCATCAGAGAATGCTACAAAAAAGATCCCATTAGTCTGTTGGTGTCGGATCCCGCACCAGAAGTACGAGACCAACCAAAGATTGCCACTTAGTCAAGATAATAGGCCCATAAAGAATGAAGCCCATCGGACCCAGGAGTCGAAGGAACGGTCGAAGTGGTTGTCACCACTTCGACCATCCGAAGTGATTACATTACGACATGAGTTCGATGAAGAAGGCATGGGTAAGGTGGCTCAAGGATATTTGGGCCAGAAAGGCGAGGCCCACAAAAATCAGAGTCAACTCAAATTCAAACGTTGAGCATTAAAGTCGAAGAAATCAAAACGGACACATTTAAGAGGAAATAATTGTACTTAATTATTCCTTTTAATGACAATTCTCTATGTATAAATATAAAGGCCAATGGCCATGTAGAAGGGGACTTCCTCTCAAGAGAGAAATACTATAGCAATTTTCATATCAATTTACAAGTTTTTACGTACTCATTTTTGTCCCTCAAGAATAATCTTTCCCACTTAACAAAATACTTGAGTGTGTGAATCCGACATCCACATTTTGGCGCCGTCTGTGGGGATAATCAGGATTCTTGAGTGTCAGATTTTTTCTTTTCTACATTTCCGAGATAAGCAACAATGTCCGGAGGAGACGCTGTTGAAACATCATTGGCCGAAACCCTCAAAGCTATGCAGCAAACCATGTCGGACATATCACAAAAGTTCTCGGATGTGGAGAAGGCCGTCGATACGTTGCAAACATCCCAGGTATCTCTTAGCCAAAACGTCAATAATATACAAACTCGTGTTCGCTCTTTAAGTGCAGGAAACCCGGTGGGAACCCGAAGAGGGATATTCAACTCGCCAAGTTCCGCTGCACGAAATGAAACCAGCGGACAAACAACTCCCGGTGCTACAAATAATGTAGCTCAGACGTCGGAAGAAGAGACGCAGCTCGGGGATGAAGAACAATTTGCAGCTCAGTACGAGCAGGAGAACCTCGACCAGTTCGAGACCATGAAGAAGGTTAGCCAGGAATTAAAAGAAATGAAATCAAAATTTCATTAGGCTACAAGTTCGGAGCCAGACATCAATCGAGTCATTGAGGAAGCAAGGCGAACCCCTTTTATCCCTCGAATTGCAAGTTTGAGGATCAAAGATTCCCGGAAGCTCAAGTTGGACCCTTACAGCGGATTGGAGGATCCAAAAAGCTATCTTGCAGCCTTTCTGATCGCTGCAGGAAGAGTCGAGTTGGATGAAGCTGATGAGGATGCAGGTTATTGCAAGCTGTTTTCGGAGAATCTATGTGGCCAAGCTCTAATGTGGTTCACCCAATTAGAGCCGGGTTCGATCAGCAATTTCGACGAACTGTCAGCCGTGTTCTTAAAGCAATATTCTATCCTTATGGATAAAAGCGTTTCGGATGCCGATCTTTGGAACTTGACGCAAGGATCTAGTGAGTCACTTCGAGTTTTCATCACCAAATTCAAAGGAGTGCTATCAAAACTCCCGAGAATCTCACAGCAATCAGCTTTATCTGCCCTACGAAAAGGATTGCGACATGATTCAAGGTTTAAAGAAGACTTAATACTTCATAAACCGGATACAATTCAGGATGCACTCTTCCGTGCAAACAATTGGATGGAGGTAGAAGACGAAAAAGAAAGTTTTGCCAAACGGAATAAACAAGAAAAACCGGCAATCACCGTCCCTACCAAGAAGTTCGAGCCTAGAGAGAGCAAAGGACCAAGGAAGTTTGGGTCGCAACCCTTCAATAATTCCTTCGGGAAGCAATTCCAAGGGAAAGGAAGATCAAACACTTGGGTCCGTGATGAAAGTCTATATTGCGACATTCATAAAGTAACCGGACATTTAACCAAGGATTGCAGCGTCCTTAAAAAGCACCTCGCAGAGCTTTGGGCTAGTGGTGATCTTTCTAAATTCGATATTAAAGATTTTGTGAAGGAATACCACGAAGCAAAGGAAAACTCCAAAGATCAAGATTCCAAAAGACCAAGGTTATCCAACGAAGAAGAACCAAGAAGTTTGAAGGGGAAGATCAATGTGATTCTAGGAGGTTCCAGATTTTGCGGAGATTCAATAAGTTCCATCAAAAAAACATAGACGAAGCGTCTTACTCAAAGCAAGTTTGAGTGAAGAAATTGATTTTCAAGGTGCTTCAATATCATTTAACGAAGAAGAAACGCGGCATCTCGAAAGACCGCATGACGATGCTCTAGTCATTACTCTTGACGTCGCAAATTTCGAAGTATCAAGGATCCTTATAGATACAGGCAGTTCGGTCGACTTGATCTTTTTAAGTACTCTAGAAAAAATGGGAATCAGCCGAGGAGACATAGTAGGACCCCCATCTCCGTTAGTTGCATTCACAAGCGAGTCAGCCATGTCTCTCGGAACAATCAAGCTACCGGTCCTTGCCAAGAAGGTATCGAAGATCGTGGACTTCGTTGTCTTCGATAAGCCCGCTGCTTACAATATCATCCTCGGGACTCCCTGGATTTATCGGATGAAAGCAGTCCCCTCTACATACCATCAATGTATCAAATTTCCAACATCAAATGGGGTGGAAACGATTCGGGGAGATCAAGAAGCTTCACGGACTTGTTACTTAGCTAGCCACTGTATGAAGATTCAATAGCAATTAACGAAGCCAGCAAAAGAAGGACTAAAAACAAAATTTCCTAGTGGGCAGAAGAAAGAGGATGTAGTAGTCGAAGTGGTACTGGAAGAAGACAAGCCGGACCGGAAAATTAGAATTGGAGCAACTTTGACTGGCCAAATAAAAGAAGCTTTGATCGAACTCTTAAGGAAAAACAAAGCATCATTTGCATGGTCAGCAGCGGACATGCCAGGCATAAATCCGAGTATAATTTGTCATGAACTAAACGTAGATCCAAGCTTCAAACCGGTGAAACAAAAAAGAAGAAAGCTAGGAGTGGAGCGGGCAAAAATAGTAAACGACGAAGTGGATAAACTCTTGAAAATAGGGTCCATAAGAGAAGTGCAATACCCGGAGTGGGTAGCAAACACTGTCGTTGTCAAGAAAAAGAATGGGAAAGATAGGGTTTGCATCGACTTTACAGACCTAAATAAAGCATGTCCCAAAGATAGTTTCCCACTCCCGCATATAGATCGACTTGTAGAGTCCACCGCTGGAAATGAGCTGTTAACGTTCATGGACGCCTTCTCGGGTTATAATCAGATAATGATGAACCCCGAAGATCAAGAAAAGACGTCATTTATCACAGATAGAGGTATCTACTGTTACAAGGTAATGCCTTTTGGTTTGAAAAATGCAGGAGCAACTTACCAACGATTGGTGAACAAAATGTTTCACAATCACCTCGGGAAGACTATGGAAGTCTACATAGATGATATGTTGGTTAAATCATTGAAGAAAGAAGATCATGTCAAACATTTGGAGGAATGTTTTGATATTCTCAATAAATATCAAATGAAGCTGAACCCGGCGAAGTGCACCTTTGGAGTCCCATCCGGAGAATTTCTTGGCTATATCGTGACAGAAAGAGGGATTGAAGCCAATCCAAATCAAATTAATGCCTTTCTGAACATGCCATCTCCAAGAAACTTCAAAGAAGTACAACGGTCGACTGGGCGGATTGCGGCTTTGAACCGTTTTATCTCGAGGTCAACGGACAAGTCGTTGCCTTTCTACCAAATTCTAAAAGGGAACAAAGGATTCCTTTGGGATGAGAGGTGTGAAGAAGCTTTTGGGCAGCTTAAGGCATACTTAACCACTCCACCTGTACTGTCCAAACCGGAAGTGGATGAAAAACTTTACTTGTACGTATCAGTCTCAAACCACGCGGTTAGTGGAGTCTTGGTTCGAGAAGACCGTGGGGAGCAGAAACCAATTTACTACGTGAGCAAGTCAATGACTGACCCGGAAACCAGATACACAATGATGGAAAAACTCGCACTCGCGGTGGTAACTTCGGCTCGGAAGCTGCGTCCATATTTTCAATCCCATCCGGTTGAAGTATTAACTAACCAATCACTCCGAACAATACTTCATAGTCCAAGTCAGTCCGGACGTTTGGCGAGATGGGCGGTGGAATTAAGCGAGTACGACATAGAGTTCAAAAGCCGGATCAGTATGAAGGCTCAGGTCTTAGCAGACTTCCTGACCGAACTACCAATACCTGGAACGATAAAGCAATCGGAGAACCAAACTTGGAAATTACACGTAGACGGGTCTTCAACAAAACAAGGATCCGGAGTGGGAATCAAGTTGGAATCTCCAACATCGGAAATTCTAGAACAGTCATTCCGATTGTTATTTAATGCCTCCAACAACGAGGCAGAATACGAAGCCCTTATTGCCGGACTTCGACTAGCACAAGGAGTTGGAGCTAAGGAAATATTAGCTTATTGCGATTCGCAATTAGTAGTTAACCAATTTAACGGGGACTATGAGGCTAAAGATTCGAGAATGGAAGCATATCTCGAAGTGGTAAAGGATCTATCTAAAAATTTCTCGAAATTTGAATTAATCCGTATACCTCGGGGAGAGAATACGACTGCAGATGCACTTGCCGCATTGGCGTCAACATCAGATCCCGAGTTAAAGAGAGTTATTCCAGTAGAAAGCATCTCGGAGCGAAGCATTCAAGACAGCAAGGAAACCCTCGTCGTTACAAGGTCTCGAGCAGCGGCACGCGATAGTGGCGAACCAGAGATCGAACCGCCACCCAATAAACGAAGAAAGTCAAAGGGATCAAATACATCTAACAAGGAACCCGTTGTCCTAACTGAAGAAATGATTCCAGAAACGATGTTAGAAGCCGAGCCATTACTCGAGGAGAATATTCTTGAGCCGAACGAACATCCCGAACCAAGGCCACGGATATTTCACAAAGTTGACCAAATTCCGGCTAAAGACTGGGGGGCTGACTGGAGGGAGCCAATAAAGCATTACATCATGACAGGTGAGCTCCCAAAGAATAAATGGCAGGCCAGGAAAATGAAAGTCGTTAGCGCGAAATTTTGTCTGTCGAAGGATACGTTATATAGACGAGGTGTCAGTGACCCTTACCTATTATGCATTTTTGGGCCCGAAGTCGAGATCGTCATGAGCGAAGTACATGAAGGATTATGTGGAAATCATTCATCAGGAAGAGCTATGGCTTTTAAAGTTAAAAGAATGGGGTATTTTTGGCCCACTATGATCACTGATTGTGTTAAATTCGCCCAAAGATGCAAGCGCTGTCAACTCCATGCACCATTGATCCATCAACCGTCGGAGTTATTCTCCTCCATTTCCGCCCCATACCCGTTTATGAGGTGGTCAATGGACATCATTGGACCATTACATAAATCAACTCGAGGCGTACAGTATCTTTTAGTCCTTACGGACTACTTTTCAAAATGGATTGAAGCTGAGGCGTATGTTGGTATCAAGGATTCGGCGGTGAAGACCTTTATTTGGAAAAACATTATATGTCGACATGGAGTTCCGTACGAAATAGTCACTGATAATGGACCACAATTCATTTCACACGAGTTCGATGCCTTTTGTGCGGATTGGGGAATCAAAGTTAGTTATTCTACTCCACGATATCCGCAAGGAAACGGACAAGCTGAAGCCGCGAACAAGACAATATTAAGCAATCTCAAGAAACGCTTAAGTCATCTAAAGGGAGGATGGTATGAAGAACTCCAACCCGTCCTGTGGGCCTATCGTACAACCCCAAGGCGACCTACAGGAGAAACTCCATTCTCTTTGGTTTATGGCATGGAGGCGGTAGTACCAGCTGAACTCAATGTGCCCGGACTTCGTCGAACGGAAGCACCGTTAAATGAGGAAGAAAATTCAGCAATGCTTAACGATTCACTAGATACCATAAATGAAAGGCGTGATCAAGCTCTAATTCGGGTCCAGAATTACCAACAGGCAGCAGCCCGGTATTACAATTCAAAGGTTAAAAGTAGGCCGTTCTTCGTGGGAGATTACGTATTAAGGCGCGTCTTTGACAACAAAAAAGAAGAAGGAGCCGGAAAACTCGGTATTAATTGGGAAGGACCTTACATTATTACCGAAGTGGTTCGAAACGGTGTTTATAGGTTGAAAGACCTAGAAGACAATCCAGTGAAGCGACCTTGGAATGTGATCAACTTAAAGAAGTTTTATGTTTAAAGCTATATGCATTATTTTTGTACATGAACTACGATTTGGCTTGATCCCGAAATGGGTACGTAGGCAGCTCGAAAACGGGTTCAGCTATTATTACATTAAAAGACGAGCTGTTCTCTTTAAGAAGGGAAAAAGCAACCGTCACATTAACTGCAAAGCTTCTGAGGCCCAAGCCTGACAAGTTTACCGAGTTGACTAAACCCGAAGTGGGGAACTCGCTTTAAGCCGAGCTCAGCTCTCGCATTCTAAAGAGAAAGGTCTGATCAGCCTAAAAATCTCGAAAGCATTGCCACAAGGCCACAAAAGGTTAAAAGCGGACTTTGCAAACCCGCATATAATTTTAACCAGACCCCCTTGGGCCACAACCTAGAAAGGTTTAAAAGCCTCCTCAGGCAGATATTTTGTTCAAAAGAAAATAATAAAGCCTCCTTAGGCAAAGACAAGTTTGAAATTAAGTCTTAAAATAAAAAAAGGGACAATCCCCAATTTAAAGTGGGCGCAGCCACTACGGAGCGATCTCCACCTCGGGCTCCTGCTCAGCAACCAGAGTTTCATTCACCTCCTTGATTGGTGCTTGATCAGATAAAGCTCCCTGACCACCCTCCGCGGGACGACCAACCTCCGGAGTAACTTCCGATACCACAGGAGCTACGGGCGGAACGATGCCCTCCGGCTCACTTGAACCTGGAAATAATAATTCCAGTCAATCAGAGGTACAAGGTAAGAAAAGGTAAGCCGTAGGAGCCAAGCGTTACCTGCCCAGTCTAAACCCGATTCACTTATTGGAGGTGATTCAGTAAAGAATGCCTCGAAGTCAAGCGGGTTGAAGGCCGAAGTGGGAAGAGCTGCCAAGCGACTCCGTTTTTCAGAAAGGTTAGTCGACAGCTCGGTCCTTTCTTGCTCTTCGGAGAAATCTGCTTCATGGATTTGATCCAGCAGAATCAGGTTACTTTCGTGCTCCTTGATGTCCGACTCTAAGTCCGACCTAGCCTTCTCAGTCTGCATGAATCGGATGGCCCCTTGGATCAACTCCATCCCGCGTCCTTTGACCTCTTTTCTGGCTTTTGATGCCGACCTCGCCAACTCGGAGTCACGCAATTTTGCGATCGCCTTGTACTTCGCATTGAGCTCAATGAGTTGGTCGTTCAGGGAATCAGCGTTTGATTCAGACTCTTGAAGCCTACCTTGAATACCAGAAAACTCTTCCTGGAGCTTGAAGTTCTGGTCGTATTGAACCTGCAGCTCCCCCTTTACCTGTGCAAGCTCGGATGTTAAATTGTCGACTTTGTCCTCCAGCTCGTGCTTGGAGCCGGCAGAAGAACTGGCTTCGGCCTCAAGAGCAGAGAGTTTCTTTTTCCACATGTCAATCTCCTTCTCCCGTCCAAGGACCAGCCCTTCGTAATGTTCGATCATGTCATTAAATTCGCTCTGAGCCTGGCGTCGTACATGAACCCGGGATGATGAGTTAATTCGCAGAATGGCAGTACAAAAAAAAAAACAATAATAAAAAAAAAATGGAACTAACCCGAGATGAGTGATGCGCGTGAAGCAAATAACGTTCACGAATCGCAGGGCGCCATTTGTTGAAGTCTGGCAAGATCGAACCCGACCGGGTCTTGAAGCATCGAAAGACGCTGCCCTCTGTCTCCATAGCTGCGAAGAAGGAAGAATTGTAAAAAATTGGAACTTCAATAAAGACAGAAGTTTAAGTATGAGTAAATCAACAAACCTGAAAGCGATTTGACTTGAGGTACAAGAGCCGGCTTCAGCCTCGAGGGAGCATCTCGAGATTCAGAATCTCCTTTTTTCGGAGATGCGCTCCGAGCGATCTTTCCACTATCAGGCTGGGAAGAGGAGGACATGTCAACCGGTCGTGGAGGACCCATTGGTTCAGAAGGAGGGGATGACCGAGGTGAGCGGTCAGTCCGGGCCCTTGACTTTTCCCTCTGCGGGGAAGGGTCTCTGCGAGAGGACTTGTCTCTCTTCCGGCGAACCAAGTTCTTGATTGGCTCATTACTAAAATCATCTCGGGGAGGACGAGGTGAATCACGGCGAGGAGATTGATCCTTCCGAGGAGAACGTGAGTCGCGGCGATCACGACGGGGAGTTAGTCTGAAGGAAGCAACAGATCGGGCTCCCTCGGTACTGCCATCATCGACCAGCAAGGTCCTACTGTAGTCCTTCCTGTCTATAGAAGCCGCGAGAAACTTTTTCTTCTCCTCGCAAGCCTCAGCCATCGGCTTGGAAAGCGACTTACGCTTGGCCGCGAGGGCCCGAGATGACATTCCCTGAGTTGAGGGAGGAGGAGGAATTTGGTGAAGATGACCAGGCGGACTCATCCTGAGTCTGTGGTTAGCCTCTATGAATCGTTCGAGAGTGAAGGAATTCCAAAGGGTTTCCCCTTCAAGAATTATTTTGAAGAATTCGATGAACTCTTCAGATGGGAGATTGGAAGCGATGAAAGCTGCGAAATGAAACAACGGTGTTAGTTAATAAAGATAAAGAAACAACCGGGAAAGATACAGGCGACCTAATCTCTACCAGGTTTCGCCGACCACTTCGAAGGGAGGAAATCTGCAAGATTTCCAATCGAAGCGGGAGTTTTCTTAATCAAGAACCAAGGATGATGCCAATTTTCATCCTTGTTTGGAAGATGCGAAATGATGTTCCTGTTGGCGTTAGGATATGCTGAGAAATACCCCGTTTTCTTCGACGAGCTTCTCACGCTTAGAAGCTCATTTAATTCGGCAACTCCGATAACGTAACCGGCCTCCGCCGCTACTGTTATAATGCCGAGAATAGTACGAAGAAGATTGGGGGTTAATTGAGGAAGAGCGATTTCAAGGGCCGCTAGGTATAAAATTAGGGCTTCGGGAAGAGGAAAGGTCAGCCCGCAACCTTTGAAATAAATTTCATACACGCAGAAGTAACCATCACGGTGGTTCTCTGGGGATTCTGTGGGGGAAGCTATTTGTGCCTCCGCCATAATCTCCGGCGGAATCCGGCAAAGCTCTTTCAACCGCTCGAGGGATTGAAGAGTACAAGTGGACCTATAGTGCGGACCAGCAATGTCACCAGGGCGGGTGCACTCGTCATTACTAGAACGTCTCTCGTCGAAAGACGGAGACTCGGGTCTGTCGGAATCGGAAGTCATTGGGAAGAAAGAGAAATTCAAGATCCGGCGAAGAAGGGTTTCGGTGAAGGAACGAAGAGAGAGGTTTTGATTAAAGTACAAAAGTAAAAGAAGAGAGTAATGGTGAAAAGAAGTTACCTCAAGCTAATGATGAAACCGCCTCGGAAGTCGTGTGGGTAGTGGGAAGGTTTTTCCCGTTTTAATAGTAATTAAACAATATACGATCGTAATGATGACAGATGTCACTCAGTTAAAAAAGGCTAGTGCCGAAATTAAAGGAGTGAAAAGATTTTCGGCGGGAAATCAGAAAGATTCTCGAGCGCAATCTTTGGCTATTTGAGCATTTAAAGTCCTCCGAATTGGAATAGCACTTCGAAGAACTTGGGGGGCTAATTGTTGGTGTCGGATCCCGCACCAGAAGTACGAGACCAACCAAAGATTACCACGTAGTCAAGATAATAGGCCCATAAAGAATGAAGCCCATCGGACCCAGGAGTCGAAGGAACGGTCGAAGTGGTTGTCACCACTTCGACCATCCGAAGTGATTACATTACGACATGAGTTCGATGAAGAAGGCATGGGTAAGGTGGCTCAAGGATATTTGGGCCAGAAAGGCGAGGCCCACAAAAATCAGAGTCAACTCAAATTCAAACGTTGAGCATTAAAGTCGAAGAAATCAAAACGGACACATTTAAGAGGAAATAATTGTACTTAATTATTCCTTTTAATGACAATTCTCTATGTATAAATATAAAGGCCAATGGCCATGTAGAAGGGGACTTCCTCTCAAGAGAGAAATACTATAGCAATTTTCATATCAATTTACAAGTTTTTACGTACTCATTTTTGTCCCTCAAGAATAATCTTTCCCACTTAACAAAATACTTGAGTGTGTGAATCCGACATCCACATAGTCCATGCATTTTCATCAAGAAATACTCAAACAAAGGATTTGTAATCATAACAGTTTACGTGGATGATCTAAACATCCTCGGAACATCTGGTGAAATCTCCCAAACAGTCGACTGCTTGAAAGCAGAATTCGAAATGAAAGACCTAGGTAAAACTAAATTCTGTTTGGGTTTACAACTTGAGTACGTCAAAGGAGGAATCCTTGTGCATCAATCGGCTTATAATGAAAAAGTACTCAAGCGATTCAACATGGACCAGGCCCATCTATTGACCAGCCCAATGGTTGTTCGGAGCCTAGGATTGGACAGTGATCCACTCGGTCCCAAGAAGGACAATGAAGAAATTCTCGGTCCAGAAAAGCCATACCTCAGTGCTGTAGGAGCGTTAATGTACCTGGCTAGTCACACTAGACCAGACATTTGCTTTGCCGTGAACCTCCTAGCTCGCTTCAGCTCATATCCAACTCAGAGGCACTGGAACGGTATCAAACACCTCCTAAGATACCTTCAAGGTACTAAAGACTTAGGACTGTTTTACACTAACCACAACAAGGATGGACTAGTTGGTTTTGCTGATGCAGAATATCTATCGGATCCGCACTATGGTAAGTCACAGATTGGTTATGTTTTCACGCATGGAGGAACAGCTATCTCGTGGAGATCTATGAAGCAGACAATCGCTGCAACCTCATCAAACCATGCATAAATTTTGGCCATTCACGAAGCCAGCAGAGAATGTGTTTGGCTACGATCCATGACTCAGCACATCCGATCAGATTGTGGTATGAAAGAAGATAAGGAACCCACGGTTATGTTTGAAGACAACGCGGCTTGCATTGCTCAACTCAAGGAAGGTTATATCAAAGGAGATCGAACGAAGCACATCCTACCAAAATTCTTCTCAACCTCGGATTGGCAGAAGGATGGTACGATCAGCGTTCAACAGGTCCGATCAAGCGAGAACTCCGCCGACCTTTTCACCAAATCATTGCCCGCTTCAACACTCCGGAAGCTCATCCAACAAATAGGAATGCGTAGACTTAGAGATCTACGGTGATGCTCTAATCAGGGGGAGTAATGCGTGTTGTACTCTTTTTCCTTCACCATGGTTTTTCCCACTGGGTTTTCCTGGTAAGGTTTTAATGAGGCAACATTCCCCAGCGCATTATCGAGATCCCGATTGACCATCAGGTCCGGTTACTCCGTCCAAGGGGGAGTGTTATAATACATCATATTGGACTTATAACCGGGCCCAATAAGCCCATCAGGGTTATTCATTATGTATTCTAAAACCCTAGGTTTATATGCCTATATATAAGTATCATTATTCATGGAATGATAAGATACAACCATAAGTTCTACAACAAAGAGTACTATATATTTTTAATAAAAGCTTTAGCAATTAACTTTCATTTTAATAAAAATAGAAATCGTTATTTCGGTATAAAATAAGTATATTTTGGTGAGTTAAAAAATAAATAAAAAATAAGTATATTTTGGTATTTACTTATTTTTTTAAAAGAATTATGAAAATTAGTTTTGTATAAGATACGTGTATTTTGGTATTTACTATTTAGCCTCCAAGAAAACTCTATGATATTTTTACCAAGGTAAAAAACCCGAAAAACTGCCATCTATTTTTTTTTTGTTCGTTGAATACCTGTGTTTTTAAATTTGGAATAAAAAATACCTCATTTAATTTCGATTGCCTTTTAAAACTATCATTTTTTTAAATTTGGTAATTTCGAACTCGAGACTTAACAGTCGTTAATGGGCGTAACGAAATTATTTAACATCTTTAAATTTTAACCGGAAAAAAACCCGAAAAAACCGTCATCTATTTTTTTTGGCCGTTTAATACCTGTATTTTTAATTTTGGAATTAAAATACCTCATTTAAACTGATTGCTTTTTAAAACTATCGTTTTTAAAAACTTGGTAATTTCGAACCCGAAACTTAGCAGTCGTCACTGGGCGTAACGGAATTATTTAACAGCGTTAAATTTTAACCCCACGAATTTATATAAATATTTATTATCTTTTTTATTTGTCTACGAAATATTTATTATCTATTTGCAAAACTTTATGTGATAGTTAATGTGGCCTGGTGGTTGCATGTTAGTTTTGTAAACCTCAGGAGCTGGATTCGACTCTTCAAGACTTCAACCTCATTTTTTTAAAACAAAATTCTTTTTATGTTCTTTGTCTTCTTCGCCGGTGGTGACGACGACTTCTTCCTCTCAGATCTCCGATGATGCAAACTCGTCTCTCTCTTTCTCTTCTTCACTCGAATCTCTTTTTGATAATGGGTTTTTGCGTGATTCATCCCGTTTATGTATAGATCTGATCTGATTGATGTCGATCTAGTTGTTGTTCTTCTTCAATGGTAGATCTAATTGCAGAATCATTAACTCAGCTCTAGATCGATTTGTTGAAATCTCTCTATGATTCATCTTTTGTTTGCATTTTGAGTCTTAACTTTGTACTGATGGGAAGTTATTCGAAGTGCAGAACAAAGGAAAAAAAAAACAGGTTTGAGATTCGAACTCGGATCTGGTGGTTTACAAAAAGACACACGCTACCACCAAGCCACATTGACATTCTCATAAAGTGTAGTGAGCAGTTTGTATATATTTATATAAACACATGGGGTTAAAATTTAACGCGGTTAAATAATTCCGTTACGCCCAATAACGACTGTTAAGTCTCGGGTTTGAAATTACCAAGTTTTAAAAAACGATTGTTTTAAAAAGCAAGCAAATTAAATGAGGTATTTTAATTCCAAAATTAAAAACACAGGTATTAAACGGCCAAAACAAAAAATTAGATGACGGTTTTTTCGAGTTTTTTCCTGGTTAAAATTTAACGCTGTTAAATTATTCCGTTACGTCCAGTAACGACTGTTAAGTATCGGGTTCGAAATTACCAAGTTAAAAAAATGATAGTTTTAAAAGGCAATAGAAATTAAATGAGGTATTTTTATTCTAAATTTGAAAACACAAGTATTAAACGGCTAAAAAAATAGATAGGCGATTTTTTCGGGTTTTTTTCCCATCGAGATAGAATTGTAGAATCTATTTTTTTTTAACAATTATTCTCTAAGATATAAATTAAAATTTGAGTTAGTTAGTCAATATATAATAAGATAGATATATAAAATATAAATTAACCTATCTTTGAATTTACTCGATAAATTAACACTAATTCATTTTAGTTTATTAAAAAAAATAAGTTTTGTTATAGTAAACAAAATTGAATGACACATTTCCGAGTTGTTTAAGTGGGCATGTTCTTTTTACAGTCGCGGAAATCAAAACATCTAGGCCTGGGCGTTCGGCATTAACCGAAAAAACCGAACCGAATAAACCGAGTTTTTCGGTTATCGGCGCCGAAGCTAAGAGGAAGGCTGAACCGATCGGCAAAAATATTCAGAGATTTCGGTTATCAATTCGGTTCGGTTCGGTAAGCCATAACCGAACGGTTCTTCGGTTCTCTTACAACCACCACCTATCATCGACAATCCGCCATAAATAAGCTGAAGAAACGAGGATGGGTTTGGGGAGCCGCCATGGATACGCTGGAAAAAGGCGATGGAGTAAAGAAGAAAGATAAACAAAACGCTAGGGTTAGTTGCGTTTCAGTTATTCTACGCTATTTTGGGCTTCTTAATGGGAAATATGTTTAATGTTATTTGTGTAAACTATACGGGCTGTCCCAAAATTGTTAAAGCCCAATATCTATCTAATAAAACAAAAAACCCTAGCTAATTTGCTTTATCAGCTCAGCCGTTCTCCTTCTTCCTCTCATTGACCTAACCGGCTAATCATCTAAATTCTAAAAACCAGAAGCGAGAGAAAAAAATTCACTTCCCCTGTACAAGCACCGATTTATAATCTCTTTTACTCTCCTGAATCTTAAATCTTTGTAAAAAAGCTTCACCTTTTCTCCATTCTTCTATCTCCTTTCGCCTAATTCTTCCCGCTAATTTTCCTTAAATATTAAAACTACGAAATGCTAGATTTTGTGTTCAAATCCGAGATTTGCTCGCTATTGGAAGGTGTGACTGTTAATCCTTTTCATTGTTTAATCATTCGGACATGAATTTCATGGGTTTTCTCGAATGGATCTTGTGAGTTATTAAACTCATTTAGAGGAAATTGTCGTTATTAAACTCATTTAGAGGACATGAATATTATTGTAATTTATATTTGGTTAACCGAATTAACCGGAAAAAAAATTAAATTCGGTTTAGTTCGGAATAGATTTTAAATCAGATAACCGACCGAATAAACTGATTACCGAACCGAACCGAACCGAATTTTTATTCGGTTTAATTCGGCAGGATTTTGAGATAACCGAAAACCCGAAAAATCGAACAAACCGAACCGAATAAACCGAAAAAACCGATTGCCCAGTTAAACATCACTTTAATTTGGTAGATAGTGGATACTAGATAGCTAAAGCAATGTATGTTAGTGAAATTGAAACTATTACCGAAATTATCAACTTTTCTTGTAGAGAAGATGGGCTAGGACAAAAGTCCACAGGCCTACCTAGGCCCAATAAGATTGCTTCTGAGTCTGAGCTATGAAACAAAACACTGAAGAACAAAAAAAACCTGAAGAGTGAGAGGCGATTATGGCGAGCAAGATGAGTCTCCATTGCTCTCTCTTTTTGATCTTCTTCTCTCTCATTTCACTCCAAGGTTCTTCATTCGTCTTTCATTCGGATTATTGAATGTGCTAAAAACATGATCTCTTTGTTTCCAATCTAATTCCTTGTATTTAATCTGTTTATAGGTTTTGCCAAGAAGACTGGAGATGTGTCGGAATTGCAGATCGGTGTCAAGGTAAATCTTTGTGTGTTCCGATCAGCAAATTAACGATCTAGTGTACTGTTTCTAGCTATAACATTGATTTCTTCATTGTTGTTTTTTGGAATTTGAATTTGGATCTGGTTTTGATTGTGTTGTGTTCTGTTTTTGGTTTGGCACTAGAATAAGTAAGAGGCTCTTTGAGACTTTGACCATTTGGTTTAGTTGGAGTTTTCTGGATTTGAAAAGAGTTAGGAAGAAACTTAAGCTTCTTGATTGGATTCAAAGATTAAGAGTTTCTTTTTTTTTTTGCAGTTTAAGCCAAAAACATGTGAAGTTCAGGCTCATAAAGGTGATACGATCAAGGTGCACTATAGGGTAAGCTTGGCTAGATCCTATAACAAAATTGGATTCATTATTGGTATGAAGAAATGTTTGGTGTTGTTTTTTTTGTTGTGTAACTTAGTGTTATGTGGCAGGGGAAACTTACTGATGGAACCGTATTCGATTCAAGCTTTGAAAGGGGTGATCCGTTTGAGTTTAAACTAGGAAGTGGTCAGGTTATCAAAGGTAGTAACTTGCTTTTGGCTTTTGAGTCTCTCTTTTGTGTTCCATTCTCTTTATTTCTTAAATGGTAATTTTCGGTTTTGTTGCAGGTTGGGATCAAGGCTTGCTAGGAGCGTGTGTAGGTGAGAAGAGGAAGTTAAAGATACCTGCAAAACTTGGATATGGAGAGCAAGGCTCTCCACCTACTATCCCCGGTATAAATACGTTTCATCTATAAGCTTTTAAATTGTGTGTTCATGTTTGTGAAAAATACGGGTTTTTATATTATAACTAAAAACAATCTTGCAAACTTCAGGTGGTGCAACATTGATATTTGACACAGAGCTTATTGCGGTAAATGAAAAACCAGCTGGTGGTGAAGAAGACGGAGGAGATGAGGACGATGAGGGATATGGAAATGACGAGCTATGATCCGGTCTCTGTTTTCCAACGGTTTGCTTCACGAGTTCTCTGGATAATACGAAGAAACGGTCTATGGGCGGTTTTTTATTCTAGTCTTTTGGTACTTCAGTTTGGCTTTTAGGCTTAAAGACTGCAGATGGTTGTTTTGGCGACATTCAACATTTTCTTTTCATAGTAGACTCAACTTCAATTAATTAGCCAAAGCAAATTACACAGTTCGGCTTATCGACCTCAATGATGGTCTATGCTCAATATGACGAGCGGTCAAAAAAGATCTTAGGCAATCTGGTCTTACCAAAAAAAAGAAAAGATAACCACAGATTCCAACGGCAAAATAAAAGACTTTACCATTGATGCTTTTTTGAGACGTAAGAACCAAGAGGCCTCTTCCAGGCCATATCTTCTTTAGCTGTTGGAAAGGTACATTATTTTCTTTAAGGTGACAATTTATGGCTAATGAACCATTTTATTTACTTCATCTTGCATATATGTATTAGATAAAGAAGGAAATCCAAGAAGAGAAAATGGAAATCATAAATACCTTTAAATTTACGAGATCTGTGGCGGGTAAGATTATAGGCGGTCGCAAGAAAGAGGAGGGCGAAGAATCGATGAAGCTAACAACTCAACAACAAAAAGAAATCAAAGAAGGGATCTTAAAATGGGAGACAGTGATTACTCGGATCACAAACACAATTGTTGTAAGCACAACAAACTCTTCTTCAATGGAAAATTCTACGAGAAGAAAAAGAAGTTCTAGCGGTAGTATTAGCAAAAGCTCTGGTAGCTTCAACAGTGGAAACACTTTAACAGACACTACAGGCAAGGCCGTGCCTTACTTAGGATTTGAAACAATGGTTTATGGCCTTTCTTCTTTCAGAATTGTCAATTAAAAATATTATGGGAGACTCACAAAAATGCCTCTTTTTCAATACCTTTTTCAAAAATGCCTCTTTTGGATGTCCATTTTTAAAAATACCCCTTATATGTACAAAATGACTAAATTACCCTTCTTTTAATAAAAGATATCATAAATATATAAGGAAATATAACAAAATTAGGTCCACAAAATACAAAATATTTTTTGGCGGGAAAAGTGATCCCCCAATTTTTCCCGCCAAAACACTTGTAAAAATTTGTAAAACCTTTAAAATACCTTGTAAAATTTTCCCGTAAAATTTTTTCCCGCCAAAAAATTTTCCCGCCAAAAATTTTTTTTTGCGGGAAAAGTGATTCCGCAAATTTTTTGGCGTTAAATTTTTGGCGGGAAAAATTTACAAGGTATTTTAAAGGGTTTTTACAAGGTATTTATAAGGTTTTACAATGTATTTTAAAAGGTTTTACAACGTATTTATAAAGTATTTATAAGATATTATAAGATTTTACAAGCTATTTTATAAGGTTTTACAAGTTATAAGGTTTACAAGTTTTTTATAAGGTTTTACAAGTTATAAATACCTTATAAAACCTTATAAGTACCTTGTAAAACCTTTTAAAATACATTGTAAAACCTTACAAAACACTTATAAATACTCCGTAAAACCTTTAAAATACCTTGTAAATTTTTCCCGCCAAAAATTTTCCCGCCAAAAAAATTTCAGCAAAAAAATTGCAGAATCACTTTTAAAGGTTTTTACAAGTGTTTTGGCGGGAAAATTGCGGGATCACTTTTCCCGCCAAAAAATATTTTGTATTTTGTGGACCTAATTTTGTTTCAAATAAGGGTAAAATGGTCATTAAAAATTAAAAGAGGGCAAACTTAAAAATGGACTCTTAAAAAGGGCATTTTTGAAAAGGGATATTGAAAAAGGGGCATTTTTAACAATTTCTCAAATATTATTGTACCTTAGATTTATGTATGGAAACTATAATCAATTATAATTCGATTTTTGTCAAAATAAAGTAAAACTTTTCTAAATTAATAGTGTCAGGACCATAAAATTCTATTAATTTATCGATAAATGAATAATCATTAAATTATTCATAGTTTTGGCTAATTTTTGTAATTCTTAAAAAAAATCAATCTGAAAAGAAACTTTTTTTTAGAAATCAATATCCTTTTAAAACCAAATACAAGTAAAAAAATAATTATTATCCCTAGAAAACAATAAAACTCTACCAAGGACTAATGCATATTTAAAAAAACAAACAATACTAAAATTATATTTTACTAAATTTTCTTACATATATATTAATATATATATATATATATATATATATTATATTTATAAGTTTATACAATTATTAATTTATGATAGACCATATAGTTACATATGATTGTCAAAAAAAATATTATTTTATTTTATCAAATTATGTTAAATATTACACTGGTCCGTCTCGAGACCATAGAAAATTATTAATTTATTGTTATTATTAATTTATCTGAGTATTAAATTTATATATGTTTTTTTGTACAAACTATTCACAAGACTTCAATTTACAATTGTGCTCACTTCTTTTCTTCACCTTATCAATTTGGATGTTGTATAATTGCTAAATCATGTTCACAATCTTCGTAAATCTACTATCGTAGATTTAACTTTATTGAAATATGCATATAGACAATAACAAATTTTAAGTTATTTTTCAATATATAAATTTGTCATGTTATATGGTAGATTTCTTTTTTTTTTTTTTTTTTTTTCTGTGAATTGAAGAATTTATTTTAAATGATACAAAACCTTATTAATAAACTCGTCTCCGGCCTTCATTACTCTAGGCAAGGCTCTGGATAGGGATACCCCAAATAATATCTCAACTATGAAAATATCCTAAACTGAACAATGAAAATATACAAAACGAATTAATTAAAAAGTTAAAGAAAAAAAGGTTTAATAAAAAAAAACGAAAGACCCTAAAAAAGGCTTATAAAATCTTGAGTCGCCGATCCAATTCCTTTCTTCACTGCAATTTTTGCGATATACATCGTAGATTTAACTTTACTGAAATATGCATATAGACATTAACAAAATTTAAGTTGATTTTCAATATTTAAATTTGTTATGTTATATTGTAGATTTCCTTTTTTCCTGTGAATTGAAGAATTTAATTTAAATGATACAAAACCTTATTAATAAACCTTAATTTAAATGATACTTGCGAGGCTTCAGCTTGTTGTTCGTACCAACTGGAAATCTCTCTTTATAAAGGAACACCATCACATCATCACCTTCTTTGAAAACTTTGAACCTCCGACGTTAATCAGCAGCGACCTTGTTCTTCATCCCGGTAGCCTCTAACCTAGCCTTGACAGCTTCCTTAACAGCTAAAATCTCTTCAGCCATAGTTTCAGCTGATGCACTTACTCCAGGAGCCTTTGGCAACTTAACCAAATCAACCACATGCTTAGGAACAGAAGTATACACTAGAGAAAAAGGTGATTTCCCTGTCGCAGAATATACAACACTATTGTAAGAAAATTCTACTTGAGGGAAAGCTAAATCCCACTGCTTCGGTTTATCCCCACAAATACTTCGAACCATATTTCCCAAGGTTCTATTAGTTACTTCAGTTTGCCCATCCGTTTAGGATGAGCTGTAGAACTTCGGTTAAGAGCTGTTCCAAACATCCTCCATAGAGTAATTCAGAAATGACTTAGAAGCTTCGTGTCCCTATCTGAAGTAATCGTCTTAGGAACCCCGTGAAGGCGCACCACCTCCCTAAAAAACAGCTTGGCTATGTTGGATGCATCAGCAGTCTTCTTACATGCAATGAAATGTGTCATCTTGGAATATCTGTCAACTACTACAAACATAGAATCCACACCTCGTTGTGTACAAGGCAATCCCAACACAAAATCCATAGCCAAATCTTGCCAAATATCATCAGGAACAGGTAAAGGCATAAAAAGACCAATATTTTGAGATTGACCTTCTGATACCTGACAAATATAACACCTTTTGACAATAGCTCCAGCGTCTCTCCTCAAGTGTGGCCAAAAATATCTCTCCTCTAGGCTACCAATGGTCTTGTCTCTACCCAGATGCCCACTAAGACCACCCCCATGCAAATCACGGATCAACTTCTCTCTTAGCGATGAGTAAGGGATGCACAATCGATCTCCTTTAAACAAGTAGCCTTCTCGGATATGAAAATCTGCAGAAGGATGCTTCTCGTTGCACTTGGCCCATAGTTCCTTGAATTCAACATCATTTTCATACAAATCCTTCATGAACTCAAAGCCTACAATCTCTTGTGCTAAAGTAAGTAGCAATGACGCCCTCCTACTCAAAGCATCTGCCACCTTATTAAGATCACCTAACTTATGCTGGATTATAAAAGGGAATTTCTACAGAAAATTTACCCAACGAGCGTGCATTTTGTTTATCACTTTTTGACTGTGAAGAAACTTCAAAGCTTGGTGGCCAGTGAACAAAATGAACTCTCTCTGAATCAAATAATGCTCCCACTACCTTAAAGCTCTAAATACTGCATAGAATTCTCGATCATAAGTGCTCCTGTTCTATCGAGCTTCACTCAATTTCTCGCTGAAAAAAAAGCCATTGGTCGTTTTTCTTGGGAAAGGACATCACCTATTCCCATTCCATTAGCATCACATTCAACTTGGAACACTTTATCAAAATCGGGTAATGCTAGAACAGGTGCAGTACAAAGCTTTTCCTTAATTAAATCAAAACTTTTCTCTTGTTCGAGACCCCAATGACACTTTCCTTTCTTCAGACACTCAGTAATAGGAGAAGTAATAGTACTGAAATCCCGTATGAATCTCCTAAAGAAGGTAGCAAGACCATGAAAGCTGCGTACCTCAGTGACTGATTTCGGGGCAGGCCAATCCCTAATAGCTTTCACTTTATCTTCATCAACATGAATTCCTTCTTCTCCAACAACAAAGCCTAAAAATATCAACTTATTGGTGCTGAATGTACACTTTTTCAGATTGATGTACAATTTATTCTCTTCTAAAACCTGCAACACCTGTCTCACATGCTCAAAATGTTCTTCTTTGGTTTTACTATAAATCAGAATATCATCGAAATAAACCACCACAAAAGAACCTGTAAACGGTCGAAGAATTTGATTCATTAGTCGCATGAAGGTACTAGGGGTGTTTGACAATCCAAATGGCATCACCAGCCACTCGTACAGTCCATCTTTGCTCTTGAAAGCGGTCTTTCATTAATCTCCAGGCCTAATTAGTATCTGATGGTAACCACTGCAAAGATCTATCTTGGAGAAGACCTTAGAACCAGTTAACTCGTCAAGCATGTCGTCTAATCGAGGAATTGGGAAATGATACTTGATAGTTATCTTGTTGATGGCTCTACTATCGACACATATTCGCCATTGGTTATCTTTCTTAGGAACAAGAAGAACTGGCACTGTGCAAGGACTCATACTCTCACGAATAAACCCTTTTCTCAGCAGATCTTCGATTTGTTCCCTCAAGATCTCATTTTCCTTAGGACTCATACGGTAATGGGGAAGGTTTGGTAAGCTTGATCCCGGAATAAGATCAATCTAAGTCACTCCTACGTCAGTCTCACTGGGAACTTAGTTTTAATGGTTTTACTTTTCCTTTGATATTTCCTTATTTCACGTTTCTATTTTGCATAGAGTTTTCTATTTTATGTTTTGGTTTCTTCTCTATATAAAGAGAGATCCTAGGTCATTTGCAAGACAATTTTTATCATTCTAATTAATAAAAGCAGAGAGCTTTTCTCTAATCTGATGGATTTCCAAAGTTTCAACCCTTCAAGTTCGACGCTAGCGAACTCAATTTCTATCTAGGCATAGTGTTTGCTATTCGTAGAGATTCTGACTGCGTCAAGTGGTATCAGAGCAGGCTTTCTCCTGTCTTTTTTCAAAGCTTGATCAGCTATGGCAGATTAATCGTTACCAAAGCAGACTTACAGGATTTTACCGAGGCTATTACCACGGCTCTGACTGCTTTGACCAATCATATGACGATTTTGATAACCGAGATAAAAACACTAACAACAACGATAACCATCAAAGAGGCAGAGAAGGAGAACAAGTTGTGCTTAACAAAAATCAGCAAAGAGGCAGAGAAAGAGGCTTTCTCCTGAATGGTCTAAGATCTCTTCTGAATGGTTTAATGTCTCTCCTGGTCGCCAAAGTTTGGTTTGCAAGTAATTAAACCCGTTAGCTTCTATATAAGACAAGCTGAGAATCATCTGGTTTAGAAAATTGATATCTCCTAAACCAAAATCGGTTTTGACTTGATTCTAATTCGAAGAGCTCCTCTAATGAGTAAAGAATATAGAAAAATTCACTTCGTAGCTTAAATCGGGAAAAATGTCGAAAAATGCGCGAACTTTCAAATTTGGGACGAAAAATTGAATAATATTATTTTTTTTGTAAAGTCTAACCATTGATAATCACAAAAAGAAAAAATGCTTTTACACTAGAATTTTAATTTATTTTAATTTAAAAAGTTTCAAAACTTGGATTAATTTGGAACAAAAGAATAATATATATATTCATTATAAGCCTTTTTGTATATATAAGAAGGTTAAATATGTTGAAAATGGATAATGATCATCCATTCGTTTACTTATCCTTATTTCTAATATTTTACTTTTGCATCAAGTTACTTGGCCTCTAAGTTTTATCTCTTTGTTCTTATATATAAACGTTGTACGTGAGAAACATTAAGGAGAAGAAGAGAATATTACTTCTCTCACTTAATTCTCTCCATCTCTCTCTCTACGTTATATCTTTCTCTCTTTTATTATACATATCTATTATATTATATATGTTTGAGTTATCATTTATAACACGTTATCAGCACGACATCTTTACCGCTTGAACGTTTACGAGGTAAGTAAAATTTAATGTTGTTTACATTCATTTATGTTTATAGAACGTAAATATTTTAGACATCGTAAGACTATGCCTTTTTCCGGTTTGATCGTTATAAATGGTAGGCTTTGCCTTCTTTACGATCAAATAAAAAGCTATGTCTTTTCCGGATAGATCGTTATATATGGTACACTATGCCTCCTTTTACGATCAAATAAATGGCTATGCTTTTTCCAGATCGATCGTCATATATGGTAGGTTTTACCTTCCTAACGATCAAATGAAAATTTATATTTTTTCCGGATTGACCGATATATATGGTAGGTTCTGCCTCCTTCTCTACGATCAAACAAAAGCTATGCCTATTGAATTCTTAATGGAAGGCGATGCCTCCTGAATTCTTATATGAAAAGGCTATAGTCCATAAATTATTATTTTTCTTCATTTATGTGTTTAATTATTTTTATTTATTTTATTCGTAAAGAATAAATATATGTGTTATATGAGATTTAAAGACATTTATTTGTCTTTAAAATCAAAAATATATTTCTCTTGTGAGAATATATGAAGCACGTGTCAATATATTTTTAGACAGTGCAAAATAATTGGAAGGTCTAGATGAGGTAGTCTCTCGACTTCCAAATGCATCAGATTCATAATAATCGATGCTTTGTGTACTCCAAAGTCTCAAAGAAACTCGTGTAGTTTCTAAAATATTTTTCTTTATAATTATTATTATATTGAGACTATAAATAAATGTGGTATTGAATGTCCGACCACAATGGAGACACGCATATGTATGATTATATCATACAAAATAAAGATGGCAAAATATTTATGATAGCAAACAGAGGTTTGCTAATTGCTATAACATAGCATAACCGGTCAAGCTATCCCGGTAGAAAAATGGATTTGATGATAATGATCCAGATCCAGGATCCATATCAGTGCTAACAAGGGCCTGATTAAAAAAAGTGCAATATATTGAATTGCTCTTCCTTAATAAAAGAGATGTCGTTGGGTCTCTTGTCACTACATCTAAATATATAAAACCTATTGGGTGCAAGTGGGTCTTCGTGTGAAAAAGTTGAAATCACACGATATAAAGCCCGACTTGTTACACAAGGTTTTTCTCAAAGACGTGGAGTTGATTATGAAGAAACTTATTCTCCGGTCATGAATACAATTACATTCAGGTACACAACGAGCCTAACGGTCTCTTATCATTTAGAATTGTACCTTATGGATGTAGTGACAACATGTTTATATGGATCGTTGGATTTAATATATACATAAAAATCCTAGAAGGATTTAAAGTTCCTGAGCCATTAGACTCTAAGTCTAATGAAATATGTACGGTCAAATTACAGCGATCACTTTACGGATTAAAACAATCCAGACGCATATAATCGTTTAAGCGATTATTTATTAAAGAAAGGGTATGTTAATAATAAAATATGCCCTTGCGTCTTTATTTAGAAATCTCTTTCGAGATTTGTGATCACTGCTGTATATATTGATGACCTAAATTGGAACTCGAAAAGAGTGATTAAATATCACTAAAATTTTATTAAAGAAAGGGAAGCTTATTCAAGCACTGCATGCTTCCGTCCACATTTCAAAGGTAACATTTAATATGTTGAATTTATTTAAATTCATTTAAATTTATTTAAATTTTTATATTATATATGGAGTTGATTATATACCTTCTCCTTAAGTCTGTAGTAGGCTAAGCCTCCAGAATTATATGGTCTTTGGCCAAATCACCATTTTTCTTTGATAAGCTCATTAATGGTCGATTTCCGTAATATTTCTCCAAATTAAACCCCGTGTATAACCGGTCTAAAAAAAAATAGATTCGGGCCAAGATAAATAGGTTTGAAAAGCCATCATCTTGGGAGGGGTTATTACAAGTCCCATATTTTTATAAGGATCTAAGAATAAATACATGATCCATATTGGATATGTTATTGATCCTAAAGTGGGATTCAGTTCGAGATGAATGAACTCGAAGAGTTATCATCTCGAGGGGGAGAATTAAAGGAATCCCACATCGATAATAAGTCGATAAACTTAGGTGACTTTGACACCCCAGAGTGAGATAACTCTGGTAAAGTCATATCCTAAAATTTATCGCTTTTTGATAAAGTGGAACATCTAAAAATGATGTTCACTCTCAAAATGAGCTTTAAGCGAATCGTTCATAGCGCAAATCCAAGAGATTGCAAAACGATTCATGGTGATCTAGTCTCTATGTTTTTACATGGAGCATGCAATTTTGCATGTATTAATGATTATATACAAGGCCAACGATTTATAAGAAATATTTCTCCAATGTTATATATACATGATTGGAGATCAACTATTTCTCATTTTGAATTTTATGGGTGTAATATATATGTTATAAATGCTCCTCTGCACCGCATAAAAATATCATCCAAAAAAGGATAAAATATATAGATGCAGGAGATGAGTCTCTGCTCTACAAATATTGAGCCATCTTATGAGAGATGTGCCTATTACAAGATTTGCATATCATCTTGTTGATGATAAAAATTCCCCATCATTATGGGAGAATCATTGAATAGTTAAGATCTTTGAACAAATAACTATAATAAATATGGACTTAAGAGTTCAAAGTTCAAATAGATCACTATTCATAATAAATTGCAAATCAAATGCAAAAAGCTGATGGATGAGATTTCATAAATTATTGATCCTCGTATAAATACATATGAACTTAAAGTTCATAGGAAATCTCTTCTCCTAGCTAAAAATGCTCTAAAAAATTATGTCTCTGGCGGATGACATATTATTGTCTATAACACGATAAAAACGTGATAGACAACTTTGGTTCCAAATATAAAAAAAATCCTCAAAAATAAAAAAGGAGCATATTATTATTAAAAAGAGGATTTAACTCTTAAAAGAGGAGCATATAGACTTCTAAAGAGGAGTATAGAGACTCCTCAAGAGGATCAAAGAGACTCCTAAAGAGGAGTAAAAATACCGATTGTGATGGTTAAACAACGAAATCTGGTACCTGAATAAAATCATTTATAATGATAAAGAGATCTCGATTAACCATGTCATTACGACAAATATGGAACCAAAGACAACACAATGTCGACAAGAAAAATGATCTAGTGCACAAATGTGATTAATGAGGATCATAAATCTCTGCTATGTGAGCGTAAAGAGATATATATTGGCCAATAAACAAAGAGGCAGCCAAGTCTATATTAATCTCGTATAAAAACGAGTAATTTATGGACACATGGTCCAAGCATCAAAAAAGTATTATGATACTTAAGACAAAATGGTGTGTCGTGCCGGGGTTTGTCAAAATCACTCGATGTTGAGTTGATGAATAAATGACTTGAATTGCGCCTCATGGGATATCTGAAGGACTAATCCTAAAATATATGATATCATAGTTATATTCCCGGGAACTTATAAGCATGATGTTTTTGAACATCATCAAAACTCTTAAAGAGTTATTTGGAATAAAAGAACTTGGATAGACAAAAGTGTCTCTAGATATTCCAACTAAACATCTAAATAAAGAGATGTTATATTAGTCACTTCTAAAGAAAGTCGACTCTATATAGTTTGATCATGAAGCACTATATATAAATGCTGACGAGTATTTATATATTTTGTGAATTGTAGCTAGCATATATAAATGCTGACGAGCATTTATATATCTAGTAAATATATTGTACCTAGCATTTGCTACTGATCTACTTGCAGGATTAATTCATTTTCTCCGACTAGACCTTTGAATGAGTTCAAATGTGTCTTCCACTATCTGCAAGGTACGATTGACTTGGGTTTATTTTATTCTAGAAACCCCGAGTTTGGTTTAGTTGGTTTTGCAGATGGAGAATCTATACCAGATCTGTCTAAATATATATCGCAAAGCAACAAATATGTGGCGTTTTCAACAACAAATTTTGGTCGTCGCTTGCTCAAGCCATGCCAAAATTATTGCGCTCCATGAAGCATGTCGAAAATCGATTCTTCTTTTGGACTCAAGAATCTGAGAAGAAACAAGAAGTTGATGTCTAGTACATCCGGCCAAGTAACAATGTAGCAGATTTACAAAGGCGCTTCCAGCTACAACATTCAGAAAGTATCTTTACAAATCGAAATGCGTCTAAAGAACATGCTTCCAGGGGGAGACATATGATGATGAGCGTGGCTGCACTCTTTTTCCCTTATCATGGTTTTTATCCCACTGAATTTTTCCATGACAAGGTTTTTAACGAGGCAGCAAATAACACGCAAAAGATAGACATCAAAGCGAAGGTCTATCTCTCTTCAAATATATTTGTTATATATTGACGAGATCAGAAGGAGTGAAGAGAATGATCGAGATGCATCATCTACCTATGAAGAAAACAAGACTCGTCTATTCCAGGGAAAAATTGCGTCTCTGCACTCTTTTTTCCTTATTATGGTTTTTCTCCTATATGATTTTTCCATGATAAGGTTTTTAACGAGGCAGTACGTAATACGTCGATAAGTAATGGATAATCAAGGGGGAGTGTTGAAAATGGATAATGATCATCCATTCGTTTACTTATCCTTATCTCTAATATTTTACTTTTGCATCAAGTTACTTGGCCTCTAAGTTTTATCTCTTTGTTCTTATATATAAACGTTGTACGTTAGAAACATTAAGGAGAAGAGAATATTACTTCTCTCACTTAACTCTCTACATCTCTCTCTCTACGTTATATCTTTCTCTCTTTTATTATACATATCTATTATATTATATATGTTTGAGTTATCATTTATAACAAAATAGTGTTTTGAGTATTTTAACTGAATTAAATCATTTATTTTTAAAGAAACGAGACCCGCTCAAAGAAAATAAAAAAATAAATTTATTTATTAAAAAAATAAATTCACGCTAACGGTATCTGGAAACATCGGGACACATCTTTAGGCTCATTCCAAGTTTTCAATTGAAATCAGAATTCTCTAGAGAAACCCAAAAAGCACTCTCTTCACTCTCTCTCTCTCCCTATAAATTCTCATCACAATTTACCCAATCGATCTCATCTTTCTCAACACACTTGTTACGCTCTCTACAATTCTCTCGTAATTCGATTTCGCTCTCTCTTCATCTTTTGATCAGAAATGGAAGACGATTTTGACATGCAGCAGTTTCCGGAAGAGGAACCAGAGGAGATGGATATGGATCTCGCCGACGATGACGAAGCTGACTCTGCTCCTAATCTGAAAATCGGCGAGGAAAAGGAGATCGGAAAATCAGGATTGAAGAAGAAACTTGTTAAGGAAGGTGAAAAATGGGATACGCCTGAGAATGGAGACGAAGTTGAAGGTATTATTTGAAATCTGATGATATGTATGTGATCAGGTTCTAAGATTGATTCCGTTATTGTCTTCTTTTGCAGTGCATTACACGGGTACTTTGTTAGATGGTACGAAGTTTGATTCGAGCCGTGACAGAGGAACTCCTTTCAAATTCACTCTTGGCCAAGGTAATTTTGTATTTTGGAAGATATTTTCTATGTTCTGCTTACAGATTAAGGTTTTGGTTCAATTTCTACGATCATTAAGGCTTGTTTGTGTGAGGATTATGGTTCTCTGTTCTAGTTGGGAGCTTTTTCTGCAATATTGCATGTTCCAGTTTAATCTATAGTTTTTGATTAGGGAATTTTGTATCATTTTTTGTTGTTGATTTACCTGTGAAATCGAAACGAGAATCAGTGTTGATTATCACTTGGGAGGGGACCATATAAAATGCTCTGGTCCTTGGCCTGAAAAGATGGGCTAAGCCCAAAACCTCTTAGTAATTCAAAAAAAGAAAATAATGAATCAGTGTTGGTTAGTTGCTGTTATTAGGCCTAGAAATGGTTCAATGTTATGCACAAAATTGATTTATTATGGTGTCTTTTGAGTTCTGAATTTCTTTGGTTTGGAATGGTTAGGACATGTGATTAAAGGATGGGACTTGGGGATCAAGACAATGAAGAAAGGTGAAAATGCTATTTTCACTATTCCTCCTGAGTTGGCTTATGGTGAAACTGGTTCACCACCGACTATTCCTCCGAACGCTACTCTTCAGTTTGATGTGGAGTTGATATCATGGAGGAGTGTTAAGGATATATGTGGTGATGGTGGGGTGTTTAAGAAAATAATTGTGGAAGGAGAAAAATGGGAGAAGCCAAAGGACCTTGATGAAGTGTTTGGTGCGTTTTTTTTATTCCTATGATTGTGGTTTGATTCTTTGTGCTGGAATATAGTCTTGTGGATGTTGGTTCTGATTGGTTTTATGGTTTGAGAACTGAGGCAGTCAAGTATGAAGCTCGGCTTGAGGATGGCACCATTGTTGGAAGGTCTGATGGTGCAGAGTTCACTGTCAAGGAGGGTTAGTATTTTCTTTACCGGATATTATTTTCAGGTTATGTATTTAGAATAAGGATCTAATACATTTTTTTTTTGAAATAGGCCATTTCTGTCCTGCGCTTGCTAAGGCTGTCAAAACCATGAAAAGAGGGGAGAAGGTTCTCCTAACTGTGAAGCCACAATGTGAGTATTTTAGTTGGTGTTTGTCCGTCTTTAGCGGCGAAGCAGTGTATTTAGATATGGTCTGACATTCTGAGTTGTGCATTTGACCGATGCAGATGGATTTGGGGAAACTGGAATACCAGCTTCTGATGGCCTTCAAGCTGCAATCCCACCAAATGCAACCCTTCAGATTGACCTTGAGTTGGTTTCTTGGAAGACTGTGGTGGAAGTAACTGATGACAAGAAGGTTATTAAGAAAATACTGAAGGAAGGTGAAGGGTATGAGCGTCCCAATGAGGGAGCAGTTGTCAAATGTTAGTATCTATCTTTAAAGGTCTATATGAAGAGTGCTTTTACGCTATAGTTAAGCTATGTGATCTGATAAACTAGCTACGCTGTTTTTTTGCAGTGAAGTTGATTGGTAAACTTCAAGATGGAACTGTGTTCATGAAGAAAGGTTATGAAGAAGATGAGGAGCCATTCGAGTTCAAAACTGATGAAGGTATATAATATACATTCCTATTTGTATTTAGCGTGTCACGACTATAATATTAAAGTGACAGAGGATTGGTGTTCTGTGCAGAACAAGTGATTGAAGGGCTTGAAAAAGCTGTGATGGGCATGAAGAAGGGTGAGGTAGCACTCATCACAATTTCGCCGGAATATGCTTTTGGTTCCTCTGAATCAAAGCAGGAGCTGGCTGTAATACCGCCAAACTCGACTGTATTCTACGAGGTCGAGATGGTATCTTTCATCAAGGTGAGAGCATTCACTTTCTGAGTCTTACTTCTTTCCTCATGAAGAAACTTATGTGTGCTAATGCTATCGTCTCTCTCGATGCAGGAGAAAGAGTCTTGGGATATGAACACGCAGGAAAAGATAGAAGCTGCAGGCAAGAAGAAGGAAGAAGGGAATATGCTGTTCAAAGCTGGAAAATACGCAAGAGCTTCAAAGAGATATGAAAGGGTTAGGGATTTGATCCTAGTATTTGCAAAAAAGACATGTTTTGGTTTAGATTTTAACATCAAGTTTTGGATGCAGGGTGTCAAGTACATAGAATATGACTCAACTTTCGACGAAGAGGAGAAAAAGAAAGCAAGGGATCTCAAGATTGCCTGTAACCTTAATGATGCAGCTTGCAAGCTGAAACTGAAAGATTACAAGGAAGCAGCAAAATTGTCCACTAAGGTAAAAATAAAACTCAGTTTCAGTTATTTTGGATATTAAAATTGGAGATGAACAACTAAGTCATGAAGAGAATGTGAATAGGTGTTGGAGATGGATAGTAGGAACGTGAAAGCAATGTATAGGAGAGCACATGCCTACATGGAGACGGCAGATCTTGATTTGGCTGAGCTTGATATTAAGAAAGCTCTTGAGATTGATCCTGACAACAAGTGAGTTATTTTTTTGTTTTTTGACTGTTCCTTTGTTTGTTCTGGCTGCGATGTGTTATAACTTATAACATTGGTTGTTTGCAGGGAGGTGAAGATAGAATATAAGAAGTTGAAAGAGAAGGTGAAAGAGTACAACAAGAAAGATGCTAAGTTTTACGGCAACATGTTGTCGAAAATGCTTGAGCCACACGTAAGTACTTTTTTAAAAGGAGAGTTCAATGGGTACAAAATAGGTAAAATAGCCTTTTGAAATGATAGTGATTCTTGTTAATATGAACTGTGATTGTTGTGCAGAAAGGAGCGATGAGTATTGACACCAAGGCATGAGTCTTTAAATCACTTTAGAGAGTAGCATTGATTCGAAAAAGTAAATGTGAAGAGTCTGTAATTTTCTGTTTTACTCCTTGTAATCAATCTTGGTGTGTGTTACTGTTTCAGACGTTATTACTTCAATTCTGTTGAAATAAAACAGACTTGTAATAATAAATAGGCCACTCCAAGTACTTTACGACACCAATCGCTTGATATAGATAGTTTTTGTAGTTAAGTTCTCTATCCTAAAAAAAAAAAAAATTTATTGCGGGGTAAATTATTGTTAATTTGTTGTGCAAATTATGCCATCAATACAATTGTGGGTAAAAAACAAGTCCTGAAACAGTTGGGCTTGTGGGTTGGGTTGTGGCACAAGAAAATTTATAACCAACTTTACGTCATAACTTCTTCACAACAACTACGGGCCCTTTTTTTTTTTTTGTCATCTAAAATTATACTATTAAAATAAAGGATGAAAAGATGCAAACAATATTATCCCACGGCCACCATACCAGAGAAATACAACTCTATAAACAGAGGCCAAAAAGAAGCCACAAACTACAAATAGCTGGGCCAATACAAAAGAATGTGCTTCATCATTCTGAAGCCGAATCCACAAAAGCTCAAATTCAATCAGACGCCAAAGTTTTTTCCTCTGCGAAGACCCCATCAAGCCATGAAGGATGACCAACCGCAACATAAGATTGCAGTCTACAATCATTAGTAACACTCTTCGCAATAAGAAATGCGCCTCTGTTTGAAGTTGAGTTTTCCAAAAGAATTTTCCAAAAAGCCTAAAAGACTTAAGCGCCAACACAGCCTCCATAGATTGATATCTAAAAGCAGGCCAAGCAATCGGTCTGATAATTGCCTTAACCAAAAACTCCATCTCTAGTCCAAAAATCACATTCTCCACTTTGTGACTACGTATACTCTCAATAACCCACATCTTGGGAGGTCTACGAGAATTATCTCTAAATTTAGTCTATATGAAAAGCCTTTCGTGATGGATTTATATTATATGTGATACTTTAATGGTTTTTGACCTAGCTATACGGTGAGTGCTTGACTATCAAAATTAGTGTACAAATCCAACGAAAACTATCCGGAGTCGCATAGTATTTTCTATAAATAGGCCGGGTCAAACATTTCAACAAAACGTTTTAGATAACGAATTTTTGGTTACCGAAGATAATTTTCCAATAGTGTGTTTGAAAAATAGTAGTATTAGGTATTATCAAAAGGAATGGATCATTCTAATGGATTTGTGAAATATTCGAAAAGAAAAGAAGAATAAGTTTTGTTCAATATATCACTAAGTAGTAATTTGCCACTATACAACATTTTTAGCGATAAAAAGTATGTCACATGTACACTGTCGTTACTTTTAACCATTTTTAATATCATTAAATTTCCGAGTGAGATGCAACTACTCTTCAAAATTAAAAATATAAAACCACCCACATTCAAAGCATCTTCTTCTTTTTATTCTAGTGATCAAAATAGAATGGATTAAATTAAAGTATTAGTAAATTAAATCCAATTAATTCACCCTACCTATTCCTACGTCCAATAATTCAATCTCCAATTCTTAATTATAACTAAAGCTGCAAGTGAAGACTAATAAAACCATAAAGATTTATAAATAAGTTTAGAAGTTTTAATTAGCAACTTTTCAATTATGAACTTGAAAGTAGTTGGTGATTAATATAACCCTATATCATTATTCTGTGTGCTAAGTCCACAAATCAGAGTGCATACCCATGTGATTGCTCTATTTTTGTTAACATTCTATATAATTTATCAGTTAATCTCAGATAATCAGAAATGATTATACCTATCATTGTTTATTTTTCTTATTGTTATACTAAAAATGCATTTTAAAAGATTTTATATGTATATAGACTCTAACTTGGGGCCTCTGTATTTACATATATAACACAAACTGAAAAAAAAAAAATCAGGATACCTATATATGATGGTAAATTATTTATTCATATATATATATATATATATATATATGTGAATTTGTGTGTACAAAATTACAACATCGTTGCCATCACCATGTAATATCAATATGTTACATTTACTTAGATTAGTAAATAAGATGGTACAATCCTTGCTACAATCTGGTTGATCAGCTTAGCCACTTAATAGACATAATGATGAGGACATCGATTTAGAATTCTTCTGGCCGGAACAAAAATGCTCGAGAAAATTTACCGGCTATTAGAAATAGTCGAGCAAACCCAAATTCTATCGGAAGTGATCGAGAAAAAACTACCCGATGTGAAGATGATCGGAAGTGTGACTTTTTTTATTTTTATTTTTTCATTAATCGGAAGTGTGACTACAACAACTATTATCATAAACAAAAATGACCGACAAATCTTAAGTTCTTAACGGAATCAAGATTAATCGAGAAATCTTTACTAAAACCAAATTGATAAAAAAATCTTGCCAGAAATTGATCGAGAACACTAACCGGAAGCTGATCAAGCTCAATCGAGCGATATACTTACTTAAAAGTAATGTACAATACATACATGACCTAATTTCCTATAGATTTGTACATGATTGACTGGTCATGTCCTAGTTAGTACCTAACGCCTACTGGAATATTGAACAACAAAAAATATTAAGCTACGGTTAAAATAATTGAAGTGATTATTATTAGAGAAAGATATTTGGTTGATCACCGAATAATTGGTTGATTAGGGATTAAACCGGTTAAAGAAAAAGCAAACATATAAGATTCCGCGTTTTCTCGGTAGATCTCTAGAAATTACAAGCAAGACATTTAATTTTCAGAAATCACAACTTGATCCCACTATAATATTGTTTTCAAATCCCACCTCAAATCCAAAGACAATAGAGATAAAGACATAACACCTCACACAGCTGGTTAACATTAGCAAATATCAAATCAAAAAGAATCTAGGAACGAAAGTGATGTTGACTAATTAGGAAGTAACAAATATAAAAATCAAATTTTCGTATTTTGATAGATCATTTAAATCATGTTTATTTTAGATTATAGTCCATCATTACGAAATTTTTTTATTATCTAAAGGTTACTTTCTGTCTAATGATATTTGTCGGAAAGTTCTTTGTCCTAAAGTGTATGATGTAAACAATTAGATTTTAGATAAGGTTGCAATTATTTACGAAGAAAATAGTAATAACGTGGAATAATTTTGCATAGGATCCAAGTTAGGGTTAATATCGCCGATCACCCGATTACTTGTTGAAAACAAAGTAAAGGGCGTGTTTTCGAAAATCGACATTTTTCATTAAAAAAACGTTGTGATAGTGAGTTCCTAATTTAGCAATACATTTTGAAAACGATGGTCTTTCTATAATTAACTTAAAATCAAATAAACATAAAAAGTGGTCTATTTTGTTTAGCCTAACTTGGAGTATATTAATTATCTTGGATTATAGTGGAAGGTAACAAACTTACAATAATATTACATTAGAAAAGCAAAAGGAATCCAAAGGAAACCAAAGTGGATAACAATACAATTGAACCCTAATAATGAATTGGAAGATGATAATATAAAATATAAAAAGTAAAAATTATAGGTTACTTCCATAAATGTGTGTATTTATATATAAATGGAGATGAGTATATGAATAAATCACAAATATTGGTATGGTTTATGTACACCCATCAATCCTTTTTTCTTATTTTTCTTCCTTGAGACCATGAAAAAATGGTTGATCAAAGCTCAATTTTCATGTGTTGAGATTCATTGTTGGGGTTTAGTGCCACTCCCATTCCTACTATGCTTTGTAAATCTTCTTCGCTAAACATTTGATACTGAAAACACACACAAAAAAAAAAAAACTATTTTATAATAATCATCTGAGTATATAAAAATTGAAATCAAACAAGAAAATTAAAGGAATAATTTAAACCTGAGAAATAGAGTCAGTGAATTGGGTAAGTGTTGGTAAGTGAGTGAAGCTTCTGGCTAAGGTAGAGGCTTCCAAAGAGTTCATAGGAGATTGGAGCATCATGTTATTGGAAGAAATATTGGGAAGTAATTGTGCATTATTACTATTATACATATTAAGTTGTTGTTGTTGATGATGACGACTTGAAGACTTTGATTGGAGTCCTTCTTCATGCAATCGGTTGTTACTTGATGGAATCATCTGAATAAAATTCAAATAATACAAAACATATTAGAAAAATTGCATAATAATTAAATAGAAAAATACAAAAGGTGCTTTTTAAAAGAAATTCATAAAAACTGCCTGATTAATGCTAATGGGTGGATTGAAAAAAGGATTTCAGATATAAGTGACGACAAACAAAAAGCAAAAAAAAGGATTTGAAAATGAATAATGTCAAATTATCATTATTAATGGTTGTTAAATTGATGTTAATGTTTAAGGTGACTTACAACATCCTTTGACACAAGAGCGTCCACGTTAAAATCCAGCCTGGTGTCGTTCACTGATGATAACTTCATTGACAAGAACTGCCCATTATTATTAAACAAAAAAAAATATTAGAAAAATAGAAAAAAATTCAGTGCAAATAATTAAAATTCGGTGATTAATGAACGAAACTATTGATTATATTTTAGATGATACCAAATAATAATTATACCTCAACTTGTCTTTGCAATGATTGTACATAGTTTATAATTTCATCAAGCATCAGTGCTTTTCCAGTAACCTTTCATCGTATAAACAAAGAAAAACAAAGACATTAGTTTTCTAATTATACTAATGAACAATTTACTTCATAACCAAAATTAATCAGTGACTAATCAAATACTTAAAAATATATAAGAAAAAAGAGTCTCACCTTATTGCATCCAGGCACAAGATCTTGAAGAAGCTTCATCCTTTCACCAATTTTCTCCCTCCGAACCTAAACCAACATTTAAGAACAATTCAAACCAAATTCTAATCTCATCTAAAATATACAATTAACACAACTAATAAACAAACCCCTATTACCTAATACCTAGCAAATTGCTCAAAATTAAACTAGATCATTGTCTTTTTTCATTTCGTATCCGAGAAAGTTCTGGACCGAAACCTGTACATCTTCATGTCGGAGATCATAACATAATAAATGTAGTTTTGTCCCGCAATTAGAGTTCCAACTCATGATCTAGCCAGACTGCCCCGAAAATTTGGTTTCGAGTTTAACCGATAATTGAGGTAAATTTTACTTTATAAGATTTTAGGAGAAGTGGAGACAAAAGAGAAATAATTACTCGTTCGGCGAGGCTGTGACTATCGGTCGCTTGGCCTCGTCGAGCTCGAACATGAATGTAATCTTTAGGAGGCTCAGGTGGTTTTGTGTTATTGTTTCCTTCACCTTCTCCTTCTTCTTCATCTTCATCTTCTCTTCTCCTTTTTCCTCCTTTTTCTTCTGAACTTTTACTTCCTTTTCCACCCCATTCTTCTTTCTTTTCCGCCGTCTAAGAAATTTAAAAATACACAAAAAAAAAGTTAAAAACTTTATGTAAAAGCTGACTTTTCAAAGAACTGGGTTCTTCGAATAATGAACTTACAAAAAACCGGGTCTTCCAAAATTAGAAAAAGCTTCATAAAAATTAAAACTTTCCTGGAAAATAGTTTGAAATTTTCCGGGAAAATTTATTTACCTTTGAGAAACTAGGAGATGGAGAAGCAGTGGAAATGGGATTTTCTTTGGATTTCCCTTTGGGCACAGATTTTCTCTTCCGGGGAAATTCGCCGCCGGGTGCGACTTCCGGTGAAACAAGAGCCTTAAGAGCTGGTGTACTTGAGACACGTGTCAGCTTCCCGGAGTTGTTAACGATGTTATTACCGTTGTTTATCGGAAGATTTGTATTGGTTCTTCCGTTAAAGCTCCGGCTACCAAAACAAGAGAATCTTGAAGCTCTCTCCGCAAAACCCGGATCTGCTGAGAATTCCGTCAACGGCGTCGTTCTATTCATCATCATCTGAGAATTCGTATTCGTCGGTGGTGGTGGAGAGCTCATCGGAGTTGCGTAACATGAGGCAGAGCGAGACATCGGAGTTCCGTAGATCTCACCGGAGTTATTATTGTTATTCCCGATGTTTCCAAGCTTTCCGATGAGTTCTCTGATAAGAAAACCATCACCGCCACCACCGGAGAAGTTGGAATTTGACGGTGTCGGTGATGAGACTAATGAGCTTAAAGCAGAGTCAAAGATGCTTTGTTGTTGTTGTTGTTCCGTTGACTTTTCCCATATAAAGGAAGAATCTTGAGGTGGATTTGGATCCATTAAAGCCCAGTTAAGCATCATCGCCGATGAAGAAGACGGTGGTGGTTCGAAATGCGTCGCCATCTCCGGCGGTGGTGGAAACTCTGTGTTCATAAACAACTCGTTGTCCATTTTCTCTCAATTCTTTTGAAGAATGAACAGAAAAAGATCGGAGATTGAGGATTTGTAGTAAGATCCTAAATTACGAAAGAGTTAGTCAAATTCACATCAGAGAGATTCTGAGTTTTGGAGTGTGTCGGAGGAGAAAGAAGAGAACGTAAATGGTAAGGGAAATGCTTAGGTGGTCGCTAAGTTGGTTTATATAGTTGTTTAATGAAACATTAAATTATGTTTTTTTTTTAAATGTAATAAAGTTAATAATTAGTAATTCAATGAGTATCATTTTGTGTGTTGCTTGCACCGTAACGGGCGGAGATTAGGAGTTGTTTGCCGGGCCTTTGACGTTGAGAGATATTTGCTAATAAATATGTAATTGTTTTACAATATCGACGTAAAATTTTACAAATGTCAAACTTTATGTTTTTATTTTTTTTATTTGGAATAAAATTCTTAAATAAAATAAAGTCTACTATAAGGGGTTTTACAAGCACGGTCTCCCACTCGTTCACTTCTTTCTAAAGGAACATATTAGTACATAAACTTGTACAAAAAAAAAAAAAAAATTGTTCTTGAAGAGATCTTCTCAAATTTAAACTATACGGTAGAATAGAATTATAAAAAATATCATGGCTTATACAGTGGAAATTAACTTATATAAGAGTCAATTAACTGGTCTATCTTTTTTTTTTGTTAGAGTTGGTTGTATTTATGGTTAGATGTTAGCAACTAACACTATATTATATAAACGCTTGCGATCAACGCCTACGATCAAAAATCCTACAAAAGTCTCTATATTATCTTATTGAAAATGATTGTTATGGACTTATTTTGGAGTGTATATGATTCTCCTCCCAGAGCTTGCGATTTCGATGTTTGGCATTATAATTAGTCGATCCTTGTGGCATTGAATATATAGAAACCGTAATATTATATTGATGGATTTATATCTCAACTTCCGTATAGTCGTTGACAATGCGACATTATATTGAATAAACCATAGAGTCTGTAGTCTCCCCGAAGGCCCGTAAGTAAGCTCCTCAACAAAACCTTCAACCAAATGACAGATATGTAGTTGCAGTCTCTGATCGAATTTTAGTATATATAGTCAACAAATTGTATGAAGTGCGTGATTATCCTTCGAAGATTAGAGGTCCAAATATTTCATTAATCTCATTCAGATCAGGGCTAAGACATGCTATTTTTAGGGACCATACAACTAGAAAGGATGAATTTGAAGTTTTTAAGTCTTTTAACCACTCATCGACGAGTGCTGTATCAGTATCACATAGTATGATCTCAATATCTAGTACGTGTTTAATTAGGGCTCAAACAGAAGGTGATCTTTCTCATCAAATTGTTAATGTCTTTGTAGTTTCGAACCCAAAGACCTCTACAACTAGCATAAGAGACCAAAAATGAACTACTTTGTCTATTTGATGTTACAAGATTTATCTACGTTAAATTACATATATGATGCTACATTAATTCACGACAAAAAGATGGATACATATAACACTTACTAAATTAGTATAATTTGGATCATTCACATATATAATTACGTATTCTATATACTATACCCTCTTTACATAACCGGCTGATACACTTGACCAAGAATGAAACAACGAACGTTACTGGTTCTCTAATATGCGAAATTATATAAAATTAAAATGTAAGAAAAATCAAAATTTTAAGTGGTCGTGATATGCTATGAGAAATCACAAAGGCCTATAAATTTATTTTCAAGTTGATATCCAATAAATATATTGGAAAAAATAAATTTGCATAAGAGAAAAGAAAAAGATTCGTCAATGTCATATGTACAAAACCGCCTACCTAGTACCTTCTTTTCTGTACACTCTTTACAAAAAGACATTCTTTTAAAAAGCAATTATCTATTAGAAAAATGCGTCCTAGCTATATCATAAATATAAGTTTAAAGAACTGTGTGATTAACCAAAATAAAAAAAAAAAATCATGAGGTGTGTGAATTATTCTATGTATAATATATACACGTATGTCCAACTTGGGCGCAGATCCATCTCCTTTAGTCATAGAAGTTCGATCCGAAATTATTAAATTGAAGAAGATAAAATAATCAAGAAAAATAACTGTGCTGGTTACAGATAGCAGCTACATTTATAGGTTAGAGGTTAACAAGACGAACAAGTAACAGAAGAAAACATATACTTAAAAAGTATCTTTAAAAATTAATTCTGGTTAAGTTGGATTTGCATGTATGAATGCAGTTGTTTACATCTAAAAAACACATTGATTGAATATTTGCCTAACGAGTAACGACTCATGTTGATAAGAAAAATGAGGGAATTAGGTTTGGTAAAGTAAAGTTTGAAAAATTGTATTAGGGGTAAATTCTTTGGACACGATTTCTATTGCTAGTTTGTATATGGAGTTATTATAGCCATATTCGAGGTAAAAAACAAGCGGTATAACGATATAACTATTTTTTTTTCGTCTAAAGGATTTTATTGGTAGAATGTGTTTGAGTTATACAAAACCGAGAAGAATTGAAATCCTTTCGGAGACAAAGCCGGCGGGTACATAGAATTATCCAGAGACTTAAAGGTTAAAAAAGCGGACAAATATAACAAGCCTAAGAGGCTGAGAAGATAAAATTCAAAGATAACTACTAAAAGAATAACAGCTAAAGCCTCCAAAGCAACAACACTGAAAACTCTTCCCTACAAATAGTTGACTAGCACTTCCATAGAACAGTTTGGCGCTGAGGAGAGGCAACAGACATGAGCATCGAAAAGAACCAAGCTCACACAACCATATCCACAACAGAAATGAAGACGACGAAGCAAGAAGATCAGAACACAGAACCAAACCTCCACGACCACTATAGAGCCAATGAAAATGAGAAGGCAAAGGATCAAGGAAAATCCTTGAAATCTTAGAGGGGAAACGCCAAATAGGACAACTCATCCTCACGCAAGGACTTTCATAGACCCAGCCAAAGTCACCTACGGACTAAAGACTGGTTATGCCACACAAATAAAAGGACAAGAGGTCGACCCAGCATAACGTCCAGAACACATCCGAGAACCAAATGATGTTCCAAGAGAGAGCTAGTAGATGCCATTATAGAAGGCAAGCATCCGAATGAAGAACCCACAAACAGAACCTTACGCCAAAACACCACACAGAACCGAGCCGACCCAAGCCGGTTTTTTTGGATTATCGGTTAACCGAATGAAAATAAATTTGGTTTACAGAAGTTAACTGAAAATAAATTTGGTTTGCTTCGGTTTGGTCCATTAATTTTGGTATTGAGTTTTAGAACTGAAATAATCACCCTTTAAAGAAAAAAACAAATCAGTTATTTTTGTTTTTTTTTTTTTCGTCTGAATTATTCCATTATATAATACGATTGAAGGATACAAGGGTGGGATGCGGTTTTGGTACACAAAACCGACAATAGATAAACTCTTCCAGAGACATAAGCTGGCGAGTACAAGAACACTCCCAGAGACAAAGACCAAACAAGGTAAACAAAGGGTAAAAAACCCAAACAAACCAACTACAACCATAAATACTTCCCGGATCAGAATCTAGAAACCCAAAAAAAGAATTACAAAACCTAAACTTTAGAAAATTCACTACAAGAATATTGGCTTTTAATAGCACAATACTATAGCGTTTTATTCACAAATGCTATTATAAGTATAAGGTCGAGTTTAAGATAGCGTTTGTAGTTTTAAAAACGCTATTAATAAGTTTCGCAGAAAAAAAAAAACACGCGCCTAATAATTTGGGTTTCTAAGTATTTTATAGCATTGTCTTTAATAGCAGAATTATCATAAAACGCTATTAAAAGTGAACCGGAAAAACCTAAAAATAATTGGCCTTGAACCGGGAAACTAAATTTGGCTTTTCCCTCTGAAAGTCTCGATATTTTCTAAGTCCTCAAAACAAGCTCTCAACACTCTCAGTCGATTCAAGCTCTCAAATCTCTCACTCGATTCAAGCTCTCAAATCTCTCACTCGATTCAAGCTCTCAAATCTCTCAGCTGATTCAAGCTCTCAATCTCTATCTCACTCGATTATAAACGGTACTTTTGTGAAATTTCGTCTCGATTTAGGGTTCTTAAAAGTTGTAATTGATTCCAGTCGATTATTACCTTTGTTTGTAGGAAGATTTCGGCTTATTTGTCACGGTGAAAGGTATGTTACATTGTGAGGGTTTTTGATTTGGGTTTCAAATTGGATTTTCGATTTGGGGATAATGTTCGATTTGGGGATAATTGGGTTTTTCAATTTGGTTCTCATTCTGTTTCTTTATATTTGCGCAGATAACTTACTATACAATCTCCTGTTGCGCAGGTAAATTATTCGTTTACTAAGCTTGATTTCTCTTTGTATTTGCTGAAATTTAGCTTCGTTTCTTTTCAGTTTGGGTCTTATAGTTGTTTAGGATATGTTTTATACTTGTCTTATCTTTGAAACTCTTATCTCATGTACATCTTGTGGAGATGGGTGTTCTTGTGACATGGACAAGTCTTGGGTTTGGCTTCCAAGGTATGTTACTTGCAGAGATTTTTGTAAATAGTTCTGTTAAGAAATGTTTTGAGATTGATTTTGAACTTTGAAACTTTTATTAACCTACAGGACTAGCCTTGAGTATCATGAAGGTGCAAGTTCTTTTGTTTCTGAATCAGCAAAGCGTTTGGGTAATCCTGAAGAAATGTTATGTCCCTGCATGCATTGCCGCAATGTATGCCATCAGTCTAGAGAAACAGTCGTGGATCATCTAGTTATTAGGGGAATGGATCAGAAATATAAGAGGAGGACATGTTGGAGTTTGCATGGGCAGTTAATTAGTGACAACACAGCTGATGAAGCAAGACCAGAATTAGAAGCTCATTACTTGTTTAGAGCAGCTTTTGGAAGTGAAGGAAAGCCAGAGAATCATGATGAATACCAGTCAGAGTATGTTGAAAGTAATGAAGAATCAGAGTTTAGGAAGAAGTTGGAGGATGCTGAAACTCCACTGTACTCGAGTTGTCCTACTTACACTAAAGTTTCTGCGATTATGGCCCTTTACCGCATCAAAGTGAAAAGTGGTATGTCAGAGAACTTCTTTGATCAGCTTTTAACTATTGTTCATGACATGCTGCCTGAAGACAATGTACTTCTAACATCAACGGATGGGATGAAGAAATTCTTGAAGATATTTGGGTTTGGTTATGATGTTATTCATGCATGTAAGAATGACTGCATTCTTTACAGGAAGGAGTATGAAAATATGGTAAGCTGTCCAAGATGTAATGCATCTAGATGGGAAAGGGACAAGCACAATGGTGAAGAAAAGAAGGGGATTCCAGCTAAGGTACTTAGATATTTTCCTATAAAGGACAGATTCAAGCGTTTGTTTAGATCCAAAAGATTGGCAGAGAATTTGCAATGGCATTTCAACAATGCTACTGAAGATGGTACCATGAGGCACCCTGTGGACTCTACAACATGGGCTCAAGTGAATTCTAAGTGGCCTCAGTTTGCTGCTGAGCCAAGAAACCTGAGGTTAGGGCTGTCAACTGATGGGATGAATCCTTTCTCCATTCAGAACACAAAGTACAGTACATGGCCGGTGTTGCTAGTAAATTACAACATGCCTCCAACAATGTGTATGAAGACAGAGAATATAATGCTGACAATGTTGATCCCAGGACCAACTGCTCCAGGTAACAGCATTGATGTCTATCTAGAACCATTAGTTGATGATTTAAATGATATGTGGAATGATGGCATTGAGGTGTATGACTCATTCATGAAGGAGACATTCACACTAAAAACAATGTTGCTGTGGACTATTAGTGATTATCCAGCCTTAGGTACTTTAGCTGGTTGCAAAGTTAAAGGAAAACAAGCTTGTAATGTCTGTGGGAAAGACACACCATTTAAGTGGCTGAAGTTCAGTAGGAAATTTGTTTATATGGGTAATAGGAAACGGCTAAGACCTAATCATATTTATAGACGCAGAAAAGTTTGGTTTGATGACACTATAGAGGAAGGGACTGCAAAAAACAGTTTAAGTTGGGTCTCTGATTTGGTACTCGTTTCATATTAGAACTGTTTCATATTCTAATGTTTATTTGTTTAATCTAATGGATATTGTGTACAATTGTGATTGATTTTTGTAGAGTGCTAACAGCAACAACACCAGCAGTACTCAATCTGGTCAGAAGAAGAAGTGCTACTTGATAGATTGCTCTAAACCGGGACAGAAGGTTGCAGAAGGCAGAGTTTGGTCATCTAATCCAACAGACACAGTGCATCTTAAACCATTGGGACCCAATGCTAGCAAGGTATCAGTTGACGTGCCACTAGTAGGAAATGCGAAAGTGTGGAAACCAAGTTCAGAAATTCAGACCATTGATGATGCATTAGGTAGTCTTGTGGCTTGGCCTAGTGATAAACTTCTTTTTATGTGATGATGTTGTGGTAGTAGAGAACATTAGTGTATGGATGTTTGGATGCTTGGCCTTAGTAGAGAAACTTGTTGTGTTCGGATGAATTATGTTTGGATTAATGTTATGTTTTGGATTTTTATGGAGTATTTATATTCAAAAACAGGTTTTCAATAATCAAATTGTGTACCAATAATAACGAAAAATCGTTTATATCTAACGCTATTATTATTCAACACAATAACATTTATAAAACGCTGTCATTACATTAAACTTTGAAAGCGTAAATAAAATGCTATTCTTACTCAACACAATAACATTTATAAAACGCTGTCATTACATATATTAACAGCGTAAATTAAACGTTATGAAAGAGTAATTCATAACTTTTCAGAAACGCTATTAAAAATAATACAATAATAGCATGACATAAAACCGCTATCGAAAGTGGCGGAGCTATTATAGCGTGCGATGATATAGCGTTTGGTAAAACGCTATTGTATCTATCAATAGCGTTTTCTGGCCGCTACAAAAAGCCAATATTCTTGTAGTGATTTAATCAAATCTGAGATTAAGAAAAACACACAAACGGGATACAATACAAGAATCTCCTTTACCACAAGTTGGAACCGAATGAAAGTGCCGTGCGACCCTCTTTATAAAGCTCCAGAGAGGAGCCACGGAGGCGGTGAGACACATCCAAATTCTAGAGACTCAAGGATCGTCTCTTGAAGAAAGGAAGAAGATCTAGATCTACGATGGTGAAATTTCTTCATCTGAGGCAGTGAAGAACCGGTTGAAAACTGCCTCTGCCAAGGAAGGATACGGCCAGATCGGAAGGTGAGAATGGCAGAGACAAAAGAGCCAAACAACAAGAACACAAAGATGAAAAGATTTAAGCTTTAAAAAACTAGATCTGGAAAACTAGAACAATCAGTTATTTTTGTTAAATTTGGGTATTTTTGGGTAAATTATAGTATTTCGGTAATTAAATTCGGTTATTCATGATAACCGATTCAACTTTGGTATAAAGCCAGTCTAAATTTGGTATAATCCAGTTATTATAAAACACAACTAGGATATGACCCGCGGTACACCGCGGGTTAATTTTTTTTATTTATGCTTAGTTTTTAGAAACTGATGAATTTTTTTGTGTATAGTATTTCTTGTTGTTGTTGTTTTTGTTTTTGTTGATTATAAAAAGATGATTAATCGCGGCCGAGTCCGTGCCGTAAGGGTTCGGTCTCTAGTCTGGACCACTTCGGTGGGGCCAGGACATTCGGTTATCGAAAAAAAAAAAAAAGATGATTAATAGTCTACGGTTTGTAGTTAGTCGTAAATTTCCGAGATTATGTAGTCTAATGTTATTTTGTCTTTTATCTGGTTTTCTTGAATTATTTTTTGTTATAAACTTATGATATTTTTTGTTATATAGATTTTTGGTATACCACTGGGTATATATATATTGTGTTATTGTTGTATTAATTTTTTTTTTTTTTATGTTTTATAGGTATAGACTTATGTTTGATTTTAGGTACACAGCATGTAAATTTTATTTATAACTAAAAATATAAAATTTAAGTTATATTTGTTTGGGGCTTTTACAAAAATGCCCCTTTTTCAATGCCACTTTTCAAAAATGCCCCTTCTTTAAAACCTTAAATGCTCTTAAAAATATAAGATTTACCCAAATATGTATGTAACATTATTAAAACATACACAAACTACATTTCTATGTATCTAAAATCTTATAAATACTTTATAAATACCTTATAAATGCATTTTAAATACCTTTAAAAACCTTTAAAATATCTTGTAAAACCTTTGAAAAACCTTAAAAATCCTTTAAAATAACTTGTAAAACCTTTAAAAACACCTTATAAAACCTTATAAATACTTGGATCGAGTCTTCAAGTAGTAGTTACAATCCATAAGTACCTTATAAACCTAATAAAACTTTATAAAAATTTCAGATTAAAAAAGGGGCATTTTTGAAAATGGACATCTAAAAGGGGCATTTTTGAAAAGGGGCACACCAAAAAGGGCATTTTTAACAATTTCCCTATTTGTTTTGTTAATATTATTTGTTTTGTTAAATGTTTAAGATTGTATAATTGTATTTTGATTGTTAATTTTAGAATTTCACCCGTGGTATACCATATTGCTACAACCCGTCTCACCAATCACCATATAACCCATCACGTGAAATTAAGCATCATTTTGTTATTTTTTTTAATAATACATTTATTTAAAAAACATATCATTCGAATAAATTTAATTTTTTTATTTTAAATGGTTCACACAATCACATAACAGTTTGATTCAAAATATAATAATGTATTTCATGAAATAAATAATTTATTTTACTCGAAATAAATAATTAGGCTAGATATAATAAATATTTATAATATGTTTAAAAATATATTTATTTTATCCACTTCATCTTTAGATTAGTAATATATATTTAAAATAATGAAAAGAACTCGTTTAAAAATATATTATATTATACCAAAACTAATATAATGTAAAATATTTTAGTCTACTACATTTTGTTGGGATAAAAGATATTCTACTAAAAGCATGAGAATTAAAATGTTACATGGCCCAATGGCTACGTAGTCCAATACACTTCGAAGGAGAGCCAATTTTGAATCAGAAAAAGCCCAATGGTGGCTAGAAAGAAGAGATGGCCCAAGAAGGAGAGTAATCATGTACGGATTCCACGAGGCTGAGATGAAGAATCGATTGAACAGAGAAGAAGAGTCGATAATGGAGGTTGAAGGAGGTCAAACAGAGAACCATGTCTAAAGCATTTCAGAAGCTCTATGGGGATTTGATTGGCGAAGTCTTGCTGTTCGATTTCAGACAGTTAGTTCAGCCTCCCGAATCAAAGCATCGACAGATTTGAATCAATATGGAAGCGATTATTACAGAGAAGAGCATCCTATATGCGGGAGGAGAGGTCGTTGCAACGACGGGATATATTTTCTCAGACTACCCGTCGTTGTTTCATTCAATTTGACTTTAATCGTAAGAGATCACATGCTTAGTTGAATCTTTGGTTTCTGATTTCTCAACCACTTCGTTCAATTTTTTTGTTCTAAGTCTCTCTGGTCGGACTTTTCTTTATAAGATGCTTCATAATCTCCTGTTCTAACAGGCGTTGTCTTTGTTCAATTTCAGGTTCTCAAAATCTCTGGCCAGTTGATTTAATAACTCTAATATAATTAGCACATGCAAGAAATGGTAATCTCTTTCTCTCGGATCCGTTTATGCATCTATCTTATAGTTATAGTTTTATAGACCAATGCTTGATAACAATCAATCCAGTAGCTCTAAGTACGTATTGTTATTTTTTTAAAGTAAACTAAATGATGTTCTTGTTGCCAAACACCCAACACTAATTATTTACCTTGGTTAGAATAAGGTTACGTTTGCCTAATCTTGTAAATTCTGGAATTTGTGGATCAAAGATACTTGGAGAACAACCTTCCCCATTAGTAATATTGAATCTAAAACAAATAAAAACAGAACTCGCTAAATATAGATGTAGAAATAAAAAAGATGAATAAGATTTTTGCTAGCTAATTATAGTACCTTATCATCAAGGAATTATAACTCGATTGCTTCATCCTGAACTCCCTTTTGCTTCCAGATTTTCAAGATTTTTACACGGATTTGCTAGTCTGATATGTGTGAATGAAGATCTGAAACATCAGTAAGATAAGCAAAATGAGAAGAAACAACAAAAAAGGTAACACAGATCATCATGATCCCATCAATAGCTTAACATGATTTATCAAATTATCATAGTTTGTAAAAGATAGATGCAACCTACCTGATTTTCTCGGTATTCCTCGTATGCAGATCAAGTTATCATAGTTTAAAAGAGTTGTCTTTGCTCCCTAAGACATACAACATATCAAGTTAGTTAATAAGAAAAAGGTTTAGAACCAAATTTCAGTACATGAAAACTGACTTCCTCATCAGTCTAGACCATATCAAGAGTCTCCCTTTTTGACAGTATATTGTCCATGAATGCAAGATCTTAAACTTGGACGCACATGAAGCTTTGTAAAGTCTCAAATCTATGAGATTGGAGAATGAAGCAGCCATTGATTTCTGAAAAGTCTTCTTTTATTGTGTTAAAAGGTAAAATCTCTGTTGATGTGATAATTTTCTGTTATCGAAAACCTATTTATAGAGGTTATATTCTTTTGGCCTTAGGTTTTATAAAAATTCGAAAATAGCTTTGTGATCAAGCCAGATTTGTTAGATATCATTAACTAACATTTACATAATAAGAAATCCGAAATAAATGTCAAGATATCTTCGAGAAATTAAGAATTGAATATAGCATGTTTAAAGAATATGCTTTAGTCATTTACTTAAAAATCAGTTGTTGATTAATGTCGATTTGATATGGTTCATTTTATTTAGGAAACAAATATTAATGGACTCAAAATCTTTACCATTTAAATAGGAAACAATTTAATTATAGAATATTGGTTTGTTTAAAAGATATATACGGCTGATATTTTCCTAAACTCAAACTAATAATTTCGTTTTTGATATTTATATAATTCTAGGAAACATTTTGTATATAGGATCAATTAGTTATACAGATTCTAGATGAAATCGTTTCTCTCGCCTTTTAATAGGAAACATTTTGTATTTAGGATCAATTTCTTATAACTATATATATTCTATATATCTTTAAATCTTTCAAATATGAGAAACTTAATCATTTAAGCTTTGAATGTAGGTAGCAGCAAATATGGAAGCATTTGGTGAAAGATTTCGGGTAAAATGCTCAATTAAGGTAAGATCCGAGATTGATTTTTCCGAGTCAAAAACATTAAATTCCTGGGTCAAAATTAAACAAATTTTGACCCGATTAGGATCCCCAAAAAGTGTTGCAAAAATGTATAGTAGATTAACCAAATAACCGATTTTAACCGGTCGGTTTCGCGGAGCTGACCCAGTGTCGATCGGTTCAGCCAAGAGAACCGAAAACGAAGAATCTCGGTTGAGCTTGGTTCAGTTTTCTTGGTTCGGTTCCAAATCGCGAAAGCTGTAGCTATGGGATGGATGGAGAAGGAACATAAGAAATGATTTGCGGTGAAGGAGAAGATTCCCGAGTTTCTCTCTCGTGGCGAGATAAGCTCGAAATAGTATGATTACAGATTGCGCTACTAATAGGTTTCATTGTGAATTTGTTGTAGTCAGTTCAGTTGGTATTGTCTTTGTTGAATTGTAACTATTTTGCAGATATATAAATCTCAATTCCAATCTTCTTTCTTTGTACAACAAATCAGGAATTACAGATTCCATGAAAACCCTAAACCTCAAATCGAAACTTTGATATGAGAGAGTGTTACTAAGTAGATGAACCTAACAAGCCTGTGATTTGAATGAGACTAAACAACTTCTTCTACTTCTATCACTAAATCTTGATAAAATAACAAAGACTAGGTCCGGACCCGCACGTACGTGCGGGGTTTTATATTTTTATAGTGTTTTAAATAGAATTTGGTACAGTAGTTTTTTATTTTTTGATTGGTTTTAAAGTTTGAAGAGAAATATAAGTAACAATGTAATAATTTTGATTTGTTGAAAGATTGGAGTGGTTTGTTTGGTTTTGTTGGAATATATGTAAATTTTTATTATTGTTGTGTAATATTTGTAAGATTGAATATTGAGTAATTAAAATAATAGATTTTTTTAAACAAATGAAATATAATTTGTTTGGTGCTTAAAAATTTAAGTTTGAAACTTGATGCAATATTAATTAGTATATATAGGTGATTTACCAAATTTAAAAATATAGGCTCATGACTGAAACAGGAGAAAAATAGTTTTGGGCCGCCGGAATTATAAGACCCATTATGCATGGTATAGAATTCAGGCCATGTTCCGTTTTTTCTTTTATTTCATTAAATGTTTGCACTTTTGTTTTTTTCTTTGGACAGATAAAAATCCAACACGACATTTTTGTTCTTTTTCGGTGGAAAAAAAAAACCCTATGTTCTTGAAAGCTTAATGGACGATCTAAGAATCGATGATAAAATTGTTCGATTATCAACCTATTACGTCTGCGTTTATCATCTTTCTATCTCAAAATCGGAATTCTTCATAGAGGTAATCTTTTATTTATTCAGATTTCGAAATTTTTTTTATCTAAATTTGTAGATTCGATTTCGATCTTAGAAATTTCCAATTTGAACAGAGATATTGGGCAATAAATTTGAAGAACCCTGACTTACATGAGTTAGGATTACCAATTATAGTCAAATTTTTTTATTTCAATTAATTTTATAAGAAATCGCAAATTGATTTTCAATTTTATTTGTGTTTACCAAGTAAATCAATCTATCTTCTTAGATCTGCAAAGCCATTGAGTTTATAGTTTTTATAATTTCATAGTGTAAAGATTTTAACAAAATCTTTTGTTTCCTTAAAAGGTTTAACATTTAACTTTTTCTAAATGGATTTCAGATTATTACGAAGATGATGATATTGCCAATAGAAGACGATTTACAAAGATAAGTTCTCTGTTACGATCTATTCTATCACAAAAGATGTTTTAAATATATATGGTACTGAAGTTAGATAATTCAATGTTTACAGACCAAACTCAAATCTTTAAAGAAGGAAAATTTGATGTCGTTTAAAGCCAGTCCAAATTCTGAAATCACTGCTAAAGGTTAGTGATGTGTTAATGATTCAAATTTGGTGTAATCTATTCCCAATATTTAGCTATTGTTAGTTGTGTCTCTTTCTGAATTAGCATGTTTTATGAAATATACACTTATCGTGATGTGTCAATTGTTTTTCTAAAATGATTTTACTATATTCTCTGTTGGATGATAAGATATTAAAGTAATAATAGTTGTTTATATGAATTAACAGAATTTTTAGATTCTGTATATGATTTCTTCTTAGTAAACTTGTAATAGTTTACCTATTTGTACTTAATATGATGTAAATGTAAATGAAAACTTTTTTAAAACAAAGTTATGCTGATATTAATAATAGAAGTTTATGAATTTGTGTAAAAAGAGAATTGAGAGAATAACAGACCAAGTTTGGTAAAATAATCTCTTCAATGGAAGTCTTAGATTTGAAGAGATTACTACCAAATAGTTTTTAGAAAACTTACGTAAATTTAGGGAATATACTAATAAAACTTTTTATGGAAAACAGAGTAAAATAGAGATTAAGTACAAAAGAAACAAATAGGGTAGGTTTAAGTCGATTACAAAAGGAGTTTTCCATACCTCAAAGGAAGTTTTCAAAAAGACAGAGTTCATCTCCTCTAAAAATGTAAAAAGAAACAACATAAACTAAGAGAAACTGAAGTAACCTTGCAAATCCAATCCCTCCTTCCTTCACATGTTAGTTCTCAGCAACCATCTCCATCATCACATCCTCTTCGTCACTTGATCCATCGTCGAATGATCGCCTGCAAAAAAACATATTCTTTATGTTTACCTAGGCTATGAATCTCAACCAAAATATATGTTAATTATAAGAGAATTTTTAACTTACAGATAACTTGGAATGTCAAGTTCATAAAAGATTGGATCAATGTATAGACGTGAACAACCATATTCACTCATTAAAACATTGTTTCCTATAGAAAAAAAAAAAGATTCAGTCAATGTAACTAATAAAATTGTAAAGTCAGTTCATAAAACTATAATAAGAACCAACCACAGTAAGAAGTTATTCTCCAGAAACGCAAGACTGCAACAATCTTATCATAGTTGTAGTTTATTCCGCTTATCTTCTGAGACCAAGTGTTCACAAAGAACTCACATCACTTTCCCACAGCTACGCATTTTATTGTCTCCCCACTAGATTGAAAGTTTAATTTCCAAACAAAAAGAACAGTCAATCCAATTTCTTAAAGTAATTTAAGAACAGACATTGAAATTCTGTCACAGAGGGTAAACTAAACTTACACATTATTTTTAATTTTGAAGCAGACATAGCGAGATTCATAGTCTGTTTCCCCTCTGCGACACACATATGGAAACCTTCCTATGGTGGAAACAGCAGAAATAACTCCCATAGCATCTAATAAAATATTACAGGAAAATGGTCATATAAGACTTCATATATAATAAATCTTGGTATAAAACATTTAATTTCAGAAATTATTACCAGAGACAGAGTTTTTATCATCTTCATGAGCATTTCTGACAGTATCAGGCCAAACAAGGTTCCAGTAATTGTTCCAGGACTTAGATCTAACAGGCCACATGGTAGTTTTACTCATAAACCTAACCTGAAGTGGCATAGTTGAATATCTGACTTGGTTTGGAGGTATGATGACTTGAAAGTCAGTCATGTAGTACCAAACGTCTTGTTTGAGTCCTGGCTGAAAGTTCCAGAGGTAGTAACCTTGTGGAATTGTTGCGTCCATAAAATTCCCCTATACAAAGGAAACAAACAAATTAGATAAGTAGTTTTTCAACCCTAGAACATGATTTTAAAAAGGTGTAAAACAGAACAATAGAATTAGAAACAAACCTTCTCATCTGCGAGAATCATTGTAGTTAGATCACCATTGAAAGGAGGATTATGATGCCATATACTCATTATCTTAACATAAACCCTCCACTTTGTGGAATGTCTTCGCAAATCAGAGAGAAGGTGCATTTTCTCCATAGTTTCTTAAAGATTTTGTTTTGCTTTCAACTGGGAAGATATCTCTGTAAATCTAAAATCTCTCAACGCATATATATAGATATAGATATATTGGTTAAGAGACGCAAAGGATTAAAATAAAAAGAAAAGGAAACTGAATCGTTAATAGAAGATATAAAATATAAAAATTTGAAAAGACTGATGCGAATCATTGCTAATTATTACAAAAGGATACAGTTTACATTTTCCAAGATACACGCAACGATTTAGATTTGTCTAGATTGTATAAACCGTCAAATATGGAAGTTTCTTTAGTTTTTGTTATTCATGATAGATTTTTTATATAATAGAATATATATAAGTAAATATATATAAGTAAATATGTACTTTAATAATAGTATCGATTTTTTGTAACAGGATCTAGTTTTTTCTATTTGTTAGTTACAATTATAATGGTACTGATGATAGATAATTCTATGTTTACAGACCATGCAACATCTTTAAAGAAGGCAAATTTGGAAGCACTGATAAAGGTTAGTGAGGTCTAAATGATTCAAAAAGTATTTAGATCCACAATTAAATATGGAGTTATCGTGATGTGTTAATTGTTTTTCAAAAATGATTTTACTATATTCTCTGTTGACATGTATGTTAAATTCTGCAATTGGTTGATAAGATATTAAAGTAATACTACTTGTTTATATGAATTAACAGAATATTTAGATTCTGTATATGTTTTTTGAATTAGTAAACTTTTAATAGTTTACCTATTTGTACTTAATATGATTTAAATGTAAATGAAAAATTATTTAAAACAAAGTTATGCTGATATTAATAAACAAAATTTCTGAATCTATATTATTAAAAGAGAATTGAGAGAATAATAGACCAAGTTTGGTAAAATAATCTCTTCAATGGAAGTCGTAGATTGAAGAGATTACTACCAAATTTCCATTTCCATACCAGCTTCTACCTCTTCAGACAACCAATAAGAAATTAGTAAAGTGTAACAGGTGAAAATAATAATCAGTTTTCATTGATTGTTACCTCTTACACCAAATGTCTTTTGCAAGGTGTAACCTTATAGGTTCTGAAAGACTTCCTTAAACACCACATTCAACGTTTCCTTCTGCGGCTTTCCTTCTTTGTCCACTATGAGTATCTTCAGTCCTTTTTTTGAAGTTACCCTTGAGATAGCTACATAGAGTTGGCCATGAGAAAAGCATGGCCTTGGTAGATAGATGCCAACCTTATTCAAAGATTGTCCCTGGCTTTTATTAATGGTCATAGCAAAAGCAACTGCTATTGGAAGTTGTCTTCGACGCATTTTAAACGGAAGTTTAGTATCAGATGGAGATATCAATATCCTGGGAAGGAGGACTTTATCTCCGACTCTATCACCTGTAATAATGACAGCCTCAATGACTTTATCACCCATTTGTGTTATTTGCAGTCTAGTGCCATTCATTAGCCCTCCTCTTGGATCTAAATTTCGTAGTAACATCACAGGACAACCAACTTTCAACCTTATACCATGATTTGGCAATCCAGATATCTTTAGACCGTTCAAAAACTCTGATGTCAACACGGGATTATTTGTACCTCCAATATCAGAAGGATCATCAGAATCTGAACTTAGGTATAGTTGTTCATCACCTACAAATAATTTAAAATGTCTTTATAATACATCATATCTCAATGAAATGCCTAAAACATTAAGAGTAATGGAGACTAACCTTCGAGTTGATCAAGCATATAATCGTTGACAATACCCACATCTTCATTGGTAGGACATAAAATAGCCCTTTGTTGGAAAAATACAGGATCGGTTTCATCCTTCAATAACTTAGGATCTCCATAAACTTCCCTGCTTATTGCCTCAATTGGATTATCAGCGTTTGTGATCAAAAACTCTTCTGGAATTTCTATCATCACTTCTCCATCATTAGGCTGTGCTATCTTACCATCACCAACTGCTAGAATCCACTCTGAAAATTCTTTTATATCCTTAGCCTCACTTGGACTCAAATCCTTTGAAAGTAGCCTCATATTTTTCGTGAGTTTCAGAACTTTGCAATGATTCCAAAGATAAGAAGCATTAAGTGCAGCCATACAAATTTCTGCTCTCGAAGCACCATGTATCACAGGTAGTACTTGTCTGAAATCTCCACCAAAAACAACTACTTTGCCACCAAACGGTTTGTTTCCACCACCTTTAATAATGTCTTTGAAACTCCTATCCATAGATTCAAAACAATGCTTACTCATCATTGGAGCTTCATCCCAAATTATCAAAGACGCTTCTTCTATTAATTCTGCCTGATTTGAACCTTTCTCAATATTACATACAGTGAAGTCATCTGGATTTATTGGAATACCAAACCGAGAGTGCGCTGTTCTCCCACCAGGTAACAATAGAGAAGCAATGCCGCTGGAAGCAACATTTAGCACAATAGAACCTCTAGATCTTACAGAAGCTGAGAGTGTCGTATATATAAAAGTTTTACCAGTTCCACCAAAGCCATAGACAAATAAGACACCTCCCTTGTCATTATCAACAGCATCGATGATCTCTAAATAAACACTCTTCTGCTCATCTGTCATTTTCTGCAACGATTCTTCAAGTTTTTCCTTCTGTTCATTGCGATCGTAGCTTTTTTCATCAAGTATCAAGACATTACTATCATCAATTTCCTCATCAGGTAACTGTGGCATTGTTCTGAAAGCTGTTAGAGATGTTCCATTGCTTCGTAAGATGCTGTTGATTTCTTTTAAAGCCAACATCTGTTTTTGCTCGTCCGTAAGTGTTAGTTCTGTGTCCCAAAAATATGTAAAAAAACAGTGTTATTTGTAAGACAGAATAATCATGACAAAAACTACTTAAAATTGCAAAGTAACAACTCTTTAAACCAACCAAAGAGACTAAATTATTTGATCAAAAATTACCTGGTCTTTTAAAGTACTCTCTCCTTTTTCTTTCGATGTCTTCTGATAGAAGTTCCCATGTTTTTTCCCAAACAACTTCTGGTTGAGATAAGCTGGTAGACTGGAGCATTACAACAAACATACAACGCAAGTAGTTTCCAGTAGCCCAAAAACTGGTTGTCTTTATTGTATCAATATACTCCTGGTCATCGTCAAGCAAACCCAGAGCATAACATGCCTCCTTGAACGATTTGTACACCACGCCATTCACTGTTTTGATGTCTTCGAAACTTTCAGGTCCAGTTTGATGATTTAGAAGCACTCTTAAATAATAACCTTCCTCATAAATAAGTGGGATATAATTAATCCTTCCGATTGTTTTCCCTGGTCGCTTCCTCATATTGAAAGTTCTTGTTTTACCATCCCAAGTATAATATTCCGGAATCTGAGTATATGTTAGATCTTTGGCTTTAGGACACCGCTTGTTCAATTCAAACCAAGCAAGAAACATCGAATTCTGTAATTCTGATTTTTTCAAAACTGTTTTCACCTCATCATCACCTTTAAAATATAATAGTTGTTTGCCTAGTAGATGGAAGGATAATCTTTGAACAGACGTTGACCTATAATGTATAGGATTTTTCAAGATTCTCCATCCAGCTTCACATGCTGATACATATCTGATACAATATCATAAAACATGTATTAGTTAGAAATGAGTTAAGCATCTAAACTATTTACCTAAATCCAAGTAGATTTTATACCTGCAATTAAAGAAGTCTTGTATTTCATTTTTACTTGTGCCCCCACTGTTTGAAGTATCAGACTTCTCTGTAGTAGTTGTAGTCTTTGTAGACTTTTCATTAGGCTCAACAACTACTGAAACTCTGTCCATCCCTTTAGTGATATACTTGAATAAGTACTTGATAGAGCCAGTTTGGTTACACCACTCAACATTAATATGAGCTCTGTAGCGAAGCAGCAACTTCTTGTTATAGGGTATAACATATCCGTTGTCACACTTAAATCCACACTTCTCCACAAACAGCTTTGTCTTTCTTCTTCTGTACAAAGGGAAACCTTCTTTATCAACCTTAGTATGTTCTCTAAGTTTTTTTGGGAAAAACTTAGAACATTTCCCTTCAAGCATACATGGTGAATTCTGGTTGACGACGCCACATGGTCCATGAATCATCATGTCTTTTACGACCTCATAAAGTTCTGGTTCTTTATTCTTGTCAGGAATTTCCGCAGAAATGATTTTATCAATGTCTTCTGGTTTTGGAAACTTAGAACTTGGATGCATCCATATCAATATATGTGCATGAGGAAGACCTCTTTTCTGGAACTCAATTGTATACATTGCTGCGAGAACAACATGAGATAATAATATTAGTTAAACGACATTTAAAAAAATAGCAGAAACAGATAATTAAACTGTAGACTGTTAACGCAACTATTAAAATAAATCACTTACATGAAACAGTCTTCCCCAATATATGTTTCTTCGTTAAATCATCCATTAGAGAATTCAGCTTCATTTTGAACATTCTGCTTATTATCTCTGGCCTATCATCGGAATTACAATTTCTCTCAGTACAGAATCTTACCAGCTCAGGCCATTTTGGATTGCATGTGAACGTAATGAATAGGTCAGGAAATCCATAATGATTACATGTAGACATTGCATCCATGTACATGTTCTTCATGTATCTTGGCCCACCAACAAAAGTAGCTGGTAGATAAAATGCTTTTCCTTCTTCATTCATATCTGTCTTTCCTGCTGTTGCCGCCTCTTTAACTGAATCATAGTTAGTAGCTCGTAAACTTGACTGATTCAGTTTAATATATTTGAGCCTATTAGCTTCAATGGTGGTATAAGCATCAACCAAGAACTGCTGGTACAACCGTTTTGACCTTAGCAGGATACTTTGTTCATTCTTTCTCTCTTGTATACGATACGCATACCATTGACGCAAACTTATGCAATCATTCTCCTCAGTTCCTTCGGGCTTGTTTTTCTTTTTACCATGGTTATTCCCTTTCTGAATACCTGTCCTATAACCATCTTCACCCTTTGGAAACAACAAAGGGTATTGTAGAGCAAGATAACATGGTTCTATTTCACTGATTCTTTGTAAATACCCAGATTTTTCTTCAATAATAATGTTACGACTTGGCATACCAATGTGAAAATCACCTGGAATCAGCGATGCGACCTCTGAAGCTGTTGGCACTACATATGTTCTTCCATCTTTGACACGGTCACTCACTATTTTCATGTGAAAGCTCTGTTCAGGATTGGTATTAAACCTATCACGAGCTTGTCTAAAATGAGCAACGTATGGATTAACTTCATTTAGCAGCTTTATTATCGCCTCAATTATTTCTTTTCTCAACTCTGGCTTCTTCTTATATTTCCCAGCAGATTTTCCTTTGCTGAAATATTAATTTAGTTAGCAACGACACTAATACTTACAGAAAAAAACACAAAGTCTGGATACTGTAATTGCTTGTTTTGAGTTAGAGAATGTACCTTAAAATTCCTGCTCTGTTTTCAACTTCATTCTCTGTGTCAACTATATATAGCTGACTAAAGTTAGGAAATTCACCTTCTCCAGGTTTCAAACTTCCCATCTGGTGGTAATTCTCTCCTTGTATCTGAAACATATTAGGACCCCTTCCCGCTGTAACAGAATTATCACACTTACCCCCAAGAGAAGTAAATGAAAAAATCATGTTATATGCTCGGATGTTCTCTCTAAAGTGTCTACTCATGTCATCATCATTGGTTAGCAAAGCAAATAACAGTTCTGGTTGATTATGGAGGAAAGGCAGTTTCACAGATCCTTGCAGACAACATTGAGTAAAAATTGGTTTACGAACTTTCTTATGTCTGTTGATGCGTTCGCCATACCACATAATAGCACCGCAGTAGGAACATGAGTAGACAGGATCTCCATGATCTAGATACTCTACAATAACAGAAAGACAGTTTAGCATAAGTAAAGTTTGTGTAAGAAAAGAATTAGAAATAAACCAATGATGTAGTACCTGTGTTTTTGTTCTTTCTGCTAGAAACATTAGGAGTTTTTCTTTCTCCAAAAGCTTTGGTCAAACTTTCATCTAACATTGATAAAAACTCATATCTTTGTTTGACTTCGATTGGGATATCGTCTATGGTTTCATAATCTTCAGATGTTTCTGAATCATTTTCATCTGGACTACTACACTCGTAAACCTGTTCACGTGTTTCCTCCAAATCACCTATCATAGTTTTTTCCCCTGATTAGTGGATGCTTTATTAAGTTTAGAAAATATATCATAATGATTTTTACTTACTCATATTAATATATGTTTCTTCCTTTGAATTCAGGATCTCATCAGAGTCTTCTTCGATTGTTGTATCATAACTCTTGTGAGATGTTTTCTTCTCCTTTGCCAAAGACTTTGGGAACCTCAGATTGATTCTTGAATTGGTAAGTATAATACCCTTAGCAGCTTCATGAAATAAACATTACTCCATCAGTGTTGATCTATTAATACTTTTTATGTAATAGTTTCATATTATTGAGAGGCATGTATACCTTGTTTGCTATTAACAGATGGTGGACTCCACTTTTTCCCCTTTTTTTCTGGTGGCTTATGTGGATTAAGTGGAGTTTGGTGAACCTCGCTGTGAAGCTGTGATGTATTAATAATGTTCTGCACATCTTGAAAAGGTCTTCTCTGTGTCCTTGCTGTTTTTTTGGCTGATCTTACACTCGTATTATAAGTAACTGTAGATGCAAATCCTATACATTATGGTTATTTATTAGTTAGCATCATATGGAGATGCTATATTGTTGGAATATAAATGTTTACATACCTTGTGTTTCCTTTTGTATGGCTGCAGAAGAAGAAGGACCAGTTACTGTCTGTAAGGCTTCAGAATCACACTGCTGGGCTGGTATGTTACCTATTCCAGATCTCAATCGATTAAAAATCCCTTTTACTTGAACATCACTCCTATCTTGTTGGTTCTGTAGATTTGGATTTATGTTTTCATCATGTAGCTGAGACCTAGAACGCTTTGTGTTAGGTGTCTGCATTACATTGTTATTTTCTTTTACTGTTTCATTTTTTCTTCTCTTCATTCTGAAAAACAAAATAGATTTGTGAGGAAAAACGAATCTCCAATTATGTCATTTGTCAATGAACATGTTATATGTTGAAAGAGATTAAAAGACTGACCTTATAGATGTTTCTTTGCTAATGAGGCGAGTAGCTATAGATTAGGATTGAAGGTGTTAAATGGTTATGTAATGATTATAAAGAAATCGTCTCAGCCTGATTTAGTGTGATAGCATTAAACTGAAAAGATTACAGAATATATTTTCTTTTCCATATTCATAATAAAATCTAATTGATTTATTCTTATTTTTAGCATAGAATCTTGTATATTAATAGGTTAAATATGCCAGTTTGGTCGTGAAAACAGTTGTTATACTACAACAATGAACCCTTTTAAAACTGATTTATCTATACTGCTATACTATTCCAATTTGTTAACGATTTAGAATAGGAGATAGATTTTAATAGCTTAAGATCTTTAAAATATTTGCACATATGCCCTTTAAAATATATGTACTTATATATCTCACATATTAATTAAGTTAGCCATTTATAGTATAGATATCGTCAGATTAGTATAGATTCATCGCAGGCTCTCAATGTTTGTTACTAATATGTGTTTTCTTTTATCTGCAGTGTTAGCTACAGTAATGGGGCTTATATATGAAAATTCATCAGTACAAAGCACAGGTTAGTATATTTTCTCTTTCTGTTTTGTGATCTTTAGTTTAAGCATAAGTTAGTTTATATTTTGCAAAGAGTTTAGTATAAGGAGAAGCTTCAAGTTTATTGCTTGAATTCAAAATAACTGAGAATTAAATAGCACATAGCTAAAAGAAAAAACTAAATAAGTTTTGAAACTTGAACAAAAGAAAAAAATAGAAAACTAATTGCTACAGCCAAGCTCCCTACATTATTCCCAGCCAGCACAACTTAATTCTTGCCACCTTCAATCTCTTCCTTCTCAATGTCACCAAGAAGGGAAGAGACACATGCCTTTTTAGTAGTAGAACCCTAACCTTCAATGTCCTCAGAAACTGCATCCATACTACGCTTAGATGAAGGAGTGGATGATGTAGGACCAAAAGGGTCAGTGGTTTCACCACTATTGGTCAGAGCAAGTCCTTCCTGTAAGTAAGAAAATCAGGATAGTCAATATATAATAGATAATCTTTCATATAACAAAGTCATTAAATTATATAGTTATAAGTATCCATAATTTATTCCCTGACTTGAGTATAACTGATGGTACTCACTATTTAATTGAAACACGATCCAGCCCTTTAGTGATAAACTTGAATAACTTTTTGATAGATTGATTTTGGTTGCACCTACTAACATTACCTGATCAATAGAGAGGTCATTACGTTGGTCAGTCTGCTGGTCAGAATCTTCAATAGTATCTAGATTGTCAGATTCATTACCCAGCCAAACGGTTGAAACCTTGTAGGTATCATCAGTTTCATTGATGTTTTCCTTTCCAACAGTCACCAGAAACTGGAAAGTCTTTCCAACCAAATCTCTGATTGGCTGAGGCAAGTTTGTAGGATCCTGAATCTGTTATGATAGATTGAAAAAAGTATTTAAGATATTTGAATAATATGGTCTATATACATATTAACAACAAATTTGTTTACCTCATCCCACTTCCCTTCCAGCAAATCCTCTGCAGACACACCGATTATCTCTTGTGCACTTTTATCAAAGATAAGACATTTAGTGTCTCCAGTGCTATCCATCACTCCAACGTTTAAAAGATACCTACATATCAAAGGAACAGGAAAGTAGATTAGGTACATAGTTATTATCTGACAAATGTAGATATATATTAGCAAATCTCAAAGTCTTACCTTGGTATCACCTTAGGAGTGTCTTCCTTACATGTTGGACACCAAAACATTTCTTTCTTGCCTTTCTTGACAATCTCATTTTCAACCTTTGGAATCTTATAGGCAGTTTTGCTACACTTGAGGCAACTAAAGAAATACCAAGAATAGTCTGTGTCGATATTCATTATGGTACAAATTATGTTGCACTTTCCAGTCTATTCCAAAAAAATAGATAATTAGCAGTATAGACAGAGAATTTAATAGTTGCTAGGAAAAATACTATTATCAAATACAAATACCTCAGAAAAACAAAAGAGTCCAGAGATGGTTTTCCTTGGAAAACGATCATAGTAATCCTTTTTTCTCTGTTCTGCATTCACTTGTTTTGCCTTCGAGTCTTCGATCGTCAGTGGAATAACATCAGGTGGTAAACTATTTTTAACAAATAAAAGAAAACGAAATCAACTTTAGATATTATAAATAGGATTCACAGTTATCTATATTAGTAAAAGAAAAGTGATGTTTAAACATATCTTACTTGGCCACAAACTCAAGAACAGCAGGGTAGGTAGCATTGATTTCCAATAGAGACATATCAAATGAATTTGAAACAGCTCTTTCACCTAAAAACAGCATGATATTAGTATTTTCACATATGTTCTGATTTCATTTCGATTTCAAAATCATGCATTATTCCCAGTAACAACATTCTATACCTTTAAATGAGTTGATCTTTGCAAGCCGAAGCAAGCAAATCACTCTCTCAGTCCCTGCATTTTGACATGCATTATACATTGCCTCAGCAAATCTCCCCCAAAGAGTGCATTTCAGCCTTTCATCACTACAATACAACAAAAATATTGAGAAAGTTTTAAGTTTAGATGTATGTAAGATTATATAAAAAAGGTAGATTCATGATTAAACTTACTTTGTGTCTCTGAGTTCACACTCAAGTCTCTTTGTGATCTTGTTGTTAACATCATGAATTTTCATTTCATTGAAACTAACTACCTGTCCAAGTACATCTGCAAAATAAGAGAGTAATAAATTATATTTTCATGAAGAAGTTCCTATTATAATAGAAAAAGAAAATATACAATGGAAAGTAAGATAGATATAGTACCAATTAAGATGTTTTCACTCAATCCTGCTTCATTCAAAATATCTGGAAAGTTTGCCAGATCCACATAAATGTCATCAGAAACAGCAGGAGTGCGACTTATCACAGTTTTTTCCATCATGGACATTTTGAAACCATGTTTTGTGGCTCGATACTTTCCTGTTGATTTGGTTAGCGTAAAATGCTCGATAATACGCCATTCTCCAGAAACTATGAACCTTTGCAGTTTGCTCACTTGTGGCTTCTTAACAGTAGCATGAATCAAAGTACCCTGGCAACAGATAAAAAGAACTCATGTTAATCATCCAGTGATATTGATGATTGATAAATGTTTAATATGTTGAAAAATGATAGTTCTTATACTTACAGCTGTATCAGCAAGAACCATTTCAACTGTCTCCCCGGTGAATTGAGTGTATTGTGTCCACGAATGCACAATCTTAACTTGAATTTTCCAATGTGTTTTGAAGGGCTTAATGTCAGCAAGAGGGGTGAATGCTTGAACAGCTGCCATTTTGTTAGAGAAATAGTGAAGTGGTAATGGTAAAGCTTTGAAAGGTGAGTTCTTTCTAATGCAGGTCCCTATATTTATAGTAATCGTATGGAGCCTTTAGTTTTATTAGGTTTTAGAGAATATAGGCCGTATAATATAATTTGGGATTAGGATCTTAAAGGTATATGCTTGATTTAGGGAGATTTATTTGTTTGGTATATCAATATCGAACTGAATATGGATATTGAAGAGATTGTGTGATTTTGAATACCAACTAATAAGGGAAATATAATAAGTTAGAATTCTATATCTTTCAATATAGAGAAATTTGAATGATTGAGTTTTGCATTTAAAGAAATTTTTTAAAATTGGCATTGATAGTTTGTGTTGATATGGAAAGATCTTTGCGAGATTTGTGTCTAATTATCGAATAAGTTACAATACTGTATCTTTCCTATTAATATAGGGTAATAGGAATTAATAAGTTTTGCATTTAATTTGCTGTCTACATATATATTTTTACATTGGAATGAATTGTTTGCGGTGATATGGTAAGATTTTTGCGAGATTTGAGTGTAATTAATCAAAAAATTAATTGCTAACTTATTCCCGATTTAGAATAAGTAAAGAATATGCTTGATTTGTTATTATATGGAATAGAAATAAATACGTTTTATTTTAGGAAGTGTAAATTATGAGATTTATAATACCAAGCAATTAGGGAAATATAATAAGTTAGAATTCTATATCTTTCAATATAGAGCAATATAAATGATTGAGTTTTGCATTTAAAGAGATATTTTTAAATTGGCATTGATAGTTTGCTTTGATATGGTAAGATTTTTTCGAGATTTGAGTGTAATTAATCAAAAAAGTAATTGCTAACTTATTCCCGAGTTAGAATAAGTAAAGAATATGCTTGATTTGTTATTATATGGAATAGAAATAAATACGTTTTATTTTAGGAAGTGTAAATTATGAGATTTGTTTGTTAAGGCAATATACAGAGTAGTTGATTGATCCGGAAAAATAGTTATGGTATTGTTTGATTTGTGTTGCTAATGTTTTTATTTCGTATTATCTACTGCAGATTCGGAAATTTGAAGTAAAAGAGATTAACGATGGGCCTGTAGGAAATATCTAAGCCCAATAGGAAATATAGAATCTCATCGGGTCAAATTCACAGACGCAAAAGATAAGAGTGTAGGATCCGGGATCCGCGTCTCGCCTGCGGGAATTTTACAATTTTACCCCTCCACGCAAATTTTTATTTTGTCTTTGAAATTTTAATTGTAATGACATTCTCTTGTAATTATTTACACTTTGTAAGGTTATTTTTCATGTAATGCTTCCCAATTAATAGTATAGATTCAAGAATATATATAAATGAAACTGAGACTGAATATGAACTATACAGAATATACTTTTGGGTTTGGATTCTGTATCTAATGTTACAACAATGGGTTTCTTGAGAAGGGACTTTTATGAGGGCTGAACCAATTGTTCTTCAGGAAGGCTGCACAATTGTTGTCGAACACGCGATACCAATTGAGATGCTTCCTTGTCAAGTTTCAGAGTGTGTCTCCGTAAGCTCTGTCATCACAAAGAAAACAAAAGACAATCAAATCAGGCAACTTTCATAAACCTTTCAAAATGTTTTGTTTCGATCTTGTTTTGTACCTCGGAAGCCCATAAGCAGTCACGTTCCTTACGCGGGATTATGTGAATGTGTGTCTGAAATGCAAACAAAAAAGGAACTGTTAGTAGAAACTTCCCTCCTCAGGAAGTAAGAGAAATAGAAAGCTGGGGAAGACAGTATGTGCTTACGTGAAATATGACTTGCCCAGCTGCTGCGCCGTTGTTAACCAATAAGTTAAATGAATCTGATAAAATAGTTTTGATCAGAATCAGAATCAGAATCAGAATCATCTACCTTAAACTGGTTAAAGATTCCAGAAAGAATGGCAAGATTACTTTAGCATATGACAGCAAGTGGTAAACCTGTTGATAGTATATTTCACTTTGCAAAACAAGATGGCTAAGTTACAAGATAAGGACAAGAAACCTAGTTCACAAGAGAGGTAGGTATCCATTGGTTGCATAAACTAATGATGAGATCGATACGGTCTTGAACTGCAATGGTTGCGTAAAAAACTATAGTATAAATAGGTTATGTGGTCCATCTATATAATATGTTGAGATAAATGGGTTTGAAATCATCGATATATCGAGTTCCTAAGGGAAAGTTCCATTATCAAAATGCTCAGGTTCTAGCAATTCCAGCACAACAGTTCATATAATCTGATTGTATCAAAGATTGATGGAAAAAAGAGAACTGATCGAACATACCACTGCCAGTAGCTTTGACGATGGCGTTGCTGATAAGCGGCACTTTAGAACACATGGCAGCAACAACCTGCATGCTCCTTGGAGGAGACCTATAGTCAAAATCTTATAGGCCTATACATTTTTCGACTAAGTAAAACAAACTTTCAAACAACCAAGGCATACCCAAAAGGAAATGAAACTAGCAACTAATTTACACATATTCCGCAAAAATCCATGAGCAAATGAAGGTAGGAAGAGGAACTTACTGAGGGAGGAGTTTCCTCTAAGGTTGGATAATGTAACTTGGGAATGATAAGAGAGTGCCTGAAACACCCAAACAACAAAGTTATAGCTTTTAGATTCAAGAATAACAACAACACATGTAAAGTAATCAAGAAACCAAATAAAACTACATAGAAGCACAGTAAATAACAGAGCAAATAGCAAACCAATCTCTTCTTAACAAAGAATCAAGATTTGATTATTATTACCCATGGCTAAGTGGATTAGTATCCAAAATACACAAACACATATCATCCTCGTACAACTGCATCAAAAGAGTTCACTTAGTTCTGTGTAAGAAATTGGAAGAAACAGAGACATAAAGTAAGAGTTTTTTAAACCTTGAGACATGGAGACTCGCCACGGATAATCTTGCAGAAAACGCAGTCGTTTTGGAGATTGGATGATTCCACTTTCCCGTCGCCGGAAGAAGCAGAGCTACTACAATCGGAAACCCTGAGAATCGGGTCTCGGGTCGGGTTCGGACCAGGTGGGTTCAGGTGAGAACAGAGGATCGCGAGCCTTCTAGCTTCCATTATCTGAATTCAATTATTATTCCGAATCCAGCAAATAATGAATTTTTTTGTCGAAAATATTAAATTTATTTATTTATTAATGAGGATGAAGATTGAGAGGAGAAGAGTGGATCATGTTTGGAGTGGGGTGTTTTGTTTTATCCACAACCATCATGTGACGATGAGTTGATGACACTGTCCACTGTTTTTAAATATATTTTCTTTTTAATTGATAAAATTAGGGGACTGTACAGCGTAGGCCTGGGCAAAATAACCGGAACCAAATATCCGAACCGAAAAACTCGAAAAAATATCCGAACCGAATCCGAACCGATTTTTAAAAATACCCGAATGGATCCTAGACCCCTACCCGAAAAAAACCCGAACCGAACTCGAACCGAATCCAATACCCGTGGGTACCCAAATACAAATATACACCTAAAATATTAGTTATATTTTTACTTATAATATCCGAAATACCTAAAATTACAATCGTAAATCCGAATATACTAGGTATTTTTGAGTAATTCGGATACATTTGGATATATTTGGTTAAAAAGTAACTAATGATGTAGTTTTCTTTTGGGTAATTTTAGTATTTTTAGATATTTTTGGTTATATTTGGGCAAAGAGTAACCAATGTATTTTTGAGAAATCTGGTATTTCGGTTAGATTTGGGTATATACGAGTAAAAAATCCGAACCCGAAAATATTTCGGGTATTTTTGGTTATTTTCGGGTATTTTGCTTTTTTATTAAAATACCCGAACCGACCCGAACCCGAACCGAATTTTTAGAATACCCGAATGGGTCTCGACCCCCTAACCGAATAGACCCGATACCCGAAAAAAAAGAACCATACCCGAACGGGTACCCGAATGTCCAGGCCTAGTACAGCGGATGGAAATTTTCAATAGAATGAAAGAATTTGCTATACTTTTTTTTTTTGTCATCTAAATAATTTGCTATACAAAATTATCATTTAAAAAAAATTTTATTTAAATAATAGATAATTATATAGATGATTATTTTTTTGGGCTAAGACCATGCACCAAAAACAATTTTTTAATATTAGTAGCCCAAAAACAATTTTTTAATAGACCAAACTATATATTTGGACTTGATCCGTATCAGTCCACTGATACTTTTGATACTCAGTATCGTATGACGTGGCATAACACGATTGGTCTGTGAAAACACGATTTCGCTGAAAACAAAGAGAAAAAAAAACTATTTTCTTCTCTCGATTCTTCTCTTCTCTCCTCTAACGGCGAATCGCCGATTCTTCTTCTTCACATCCTTTTTCATCGCCGGCGGTTCTCCGTAGATCTCCGTCGAAGAAGAACATGCACATGCTTCACCTCTCCGTGTCTCGTCATCATCTGTCTCCGTCGACCTTCCGTAGATCTCCGTCGAAGAAGAGCTGTCGGTTGGAGAGAAGAGATCTCTTTTGATTAATTCAGACGACGATGAGGAAGTTAAGTTTTTTACTAATTCCCTTTTCTTCTGTGTAGATCTAGGTTTAGGGTTTGGGTAGATGAAAGTCTTGGTTTGTGATTAGGGTTTCTGGAAATTCGATTGAGAAGGTGAAATTGGATTAGGGTTTGGTTTTTATTGTGGAAACATTTTCGAAAATTTATTAGGCTTTGGTTATTGATAATTACGGTCTGAAATTGAAAAAATCTTTGTTTGATTTTTGTATTTCTGGAAATTGAATTATTTGGTGATGGATTGAAATGGTGTTTATGATAATTACAGATTGCAATTGAGTATAACTGTATTTTATTATGATTAAGAACTGTAATTTGTTACGATTATAGAAGGATTTCTAAAATTTTGTTTCAGATTTGATTTAAATATTTTGTATTTGATGTAATATTTGTAACTGATTCTATTGTCTTCATGGTTTTGCAGCTGTGTGTGAGTAAGAGGATCGTGAGAGTGGTCAGATTCTGAAATGATGAGAAGCTGCGCAGGTGAAAAGGTAAACTCCAAAACTGCTTTCAATTTTAATTTCTGTGTGTGTAAAACTGAACACTTTTATTGAAACTGAATGGAATTGAATTGAATTGAATAGAGATTAGGAAGTGCATACTTGAATTGAATTGATTACAGTTTATTGAAACTAAACACTTGAATTTAATAGACATTAGGTAGATATGGTTGAGAATGCAGTTGTCTTTAAATGGAACAATGAATACAGATGAAGTAGATAATAAATTGAATGTCATCTCTGTAACTTGTTGTTCTGTTTAATGTTCAATGCAAACTGTGAGAATAGTTTATGTTTAATTATTCTTTGTGTCGTTGGTGATGAGACAAACTGAACTTAAACTTAAAGTGAAATTAAATGCAAACTGAACTTAAACTTAAAGTGGTTATGAGACATTAGCCATCTAGACTGAAGTTATGTTGATGGCTAGTGTCTCAATGACTTCAATTACTAAACTAAACACATAAACTGAACTATAACACCCGTATTCAATAGAAATTAGGTTGATCTTTATTGAGTCTTTGCCTTTATAATGACTCTATGAGAACTAAACAAACCACTTAAACTGAACTAAAACATAAAATGGCTTCCAACTTTAACTTTTCCTCCTCTCAGTCCTTTACCAATATGTTATTTAGCCAAGAAGAAAACCCAACCCCTCTCAGTCCTTCACATCCTCCTTGTTCTGAATCCCAAACACCCACAATCTTAGCTAAGGAACCTAGAGTGAGATGGAGTTATCCTGAAAAGAAGGCACTTGCAAATGCCTGGCTCAACAAATCCAAAGACTCAGTTGTGGAGAATGAGCAGAGATCAGCAGACTTTTGGGATAAGGTTGCAGCATATTATGATGCATGTCCTGCTATCTCTAAGCTCACCATCCGAGAGGCAAACACTTGTAAGCAGAAATGGCAAAAAATGAATGAGCTTGTCATGAAATTTGTTGGCTGCTACGAGTATGCCTCTCGGACTCCTCGTAGTGGAGAGACTAAAGATGACATTCTAGTGCTGGCCTACAAGCTTTACCATCAGGATCAAAAAAAAAAATTCAGTCTTGAGTATGTGTGGAGAATCCTCAAGACTGATCAGAAATGTTGCAATTGGTGTGAGACAAAAATCAAACCTGTTAAGAAGAAAGCTACACTTTCTGAGGTAGAAGAAAATAGTGTTCAAAGGCCTATAGGGGTCAAGGCAGTCAAGGCTTTAGCCAAGTCCAAAGGTAAAAGAAAGAGCAAAGTTTCTGAGGCTAGTTCCGTGGCTGAACTTCAGGGTTTGTGGGAAGTGAAGGAGAAAGATTTTGCTGTCAAAGAGAGACTCTCTAAGAAGAAGCTCCTCGACAGCCTTCTTGGAAGGTCTAATGGTTTGAGTGACATGGAAATTGAACCTAAGAACATTCTTATCAAAGAGTATCTGTCTGGAAGCAATGAGTTTGTGTTTGAGAATGAGTATTCTGGTCTTTAGGTATGTATTGTTGGTTAAGTCTTTTTATTTACTTATGTAAATATGTAGTATTATTTGATCTTCTTTGCTTAATTATGTGCAGAAATCCTCTGGAATCTAGTGGTGTCGGCAAAGAAAGGAATCTGGTTCTCTTTTGCTTTAATGTAGGGTTGTATTGCTTTGTTTTATTCGGATGTACAAACATTTTCTATGGTCACAATTTATTGGTACTTCATTATTGGGGTCGGATCCCACACATCTTCGGTAGGATCCACTTGGATCTGTCCATGTCATTATTACATAATAATCCTCTTAGATTTCTAGATGTTTCATTGCGAGAATCGAGCTCGACCTGTCGGAAGTTCGATTCAGTTTATTAAAGAGCTCGATCTTTACCAGTACGGAGTTCGCTCTTATTCAACATACAGTTTGCATAAAGGTAGGCCGAAGCGAGGAGAATATTGTTCGAGGTTCGCGGCAGCGTCAAGACGCAGGAGTTCAGAGTCAACAAAAAAGAGTTTGGAAGATCCACGCGAAACCCAAGATAGTTCAAATTCAAGCCGTTTCGGTCAAATTGTAACCTACATGATTAATGCGGATCAATTATGAGCAGTAAATGACCGCATTGATCATGTTTTCTCTATATAAACAACCTCAAACGCATGTGTTTGGGGAGAGAACAACTTTTTCACCTCTTACAATCAAGCAATACAACATACTCTTTCGCTTTATTTAGTTTCTTGGTTACTTTCCTTTTCAAATCCTTATTTTCATTTGTTGATTTTAGAGTCACTACAAGAAAGTAAAGTATTGATAGCATTATAATATAACGTTTGATACTTTTTTTGCTATTGTTGATATACCTCTCAATTTTAGATAGCGTTTTCACTTTGGCAAACGCTATATTTAGTTGGTCAGATCTTAATTTTGGAAACGCTTTTTAGAAATATAAATTACATAGCACTGATATGTTTTGAAACGCTGTGTATTATTGAGGCGGATAAAATAATTTATTTGTCGGCTAAGTACTTAGTAAAAAAAAGAAGCGGCTAATAAATTTTCATTCTCCTTCTCACTCCATGGTTTCATTTCTCAAGCTTTTCTCTCAATATTTTTTCCCATCTCCAGATAACTAGTTTTTCTCCACAAAAATACTTAAAGACAATCGAGTGTGAATCCTACATCCACATTTTGGCGCCGCCTGTGGGGAGTTACCGCAAAACTCTTTAATCTCAAAATCTCTCTTTTTCAAACCAAGAAACTATGGCTGATCAGCAAGCTTTGAGCAATGCAATTGCCTCGCTTACTCAGTCAACCACCGATCTGACCAATCAGATGGGTACACTCGCTAGTGCCAACGCCACTTTTGGCGAAAGGTTAAACTCAATCGAGCAAACTTTAACGAGTGTTCAAAATACTCAAACAAATTTGTCAAACGCGCAGAACGTTGTTTAAAGCCGTTTAGATAATTTGTCCTCAACACAAACGACAGCGTATCAGCGCAGGCTATTCCAAACTCCCACACAAAACAGATCTGGGAGCACTCAAACTCCTCCTACAGGCCGTCATGCTAGTACTAGCAATCAGACAACCGTAGGAGATGGGTCCAATCCAACCGGGGATGAAAATCCCCAAAATCAGGGCAATCCTGCTATCGACGAAGGACTCCTTATGGAAGAACCTGATGTCATCCTTTCCGATGATTTTGTCAAAGTTCGTCAAGAGCTTGATGAGATGAAGTCGAAGTTTCATCAGGCGACCAGTTCGGCACCTGAGATCGATCGAGTAAACGAAGAAACTCGACGAACACCCTTCACTTCGAGAATCTCGAACCTTCAGATCAAAGATTCTCGAAAGGTCAAATTACCAACTTACGATGGTAAAGGTGATCCTTAAAAATCACCTCGCTGCTTTTCAGATCGCTGCTGGCAGAATTGATCTAGAACCAGACGAGGAAGATGCCGGATATTGCAAACTATTCTCTGAGAATCTATCCGGATCGGGTTTATTATGGTTCACTCAGTTGGAGCCTGAATCTATTGATAGTTTTAAGGAATTGTCCTCCGCATTCCTAAAACAGTATTCCATGTTCATGGAAAAGGCAACCTCTGATGCAGATCTATGGAATTTAACCCAAGGTCAGAAAGAACCACTTCGCAAATATATCGCTAAATTCAAAGAAGTGATAGCCAAAATTCCTGGGGTGTCGCACGCTGCTGCCCTTTCTGCTTTAAGGAACGGACTTGGGCATGAATCCCGATTTCGGAAAGAAATCATCGTCAATCGTCCGAGCACTATCCAAGATGCTTTATTCAGAGCTACTAATTGGATGGAGGCAGAAGAAGAAAAGCTTAGCCTCGCTAAAAAGCATCGGCCAGCAAAATTGGTCGTTGGAAATCCAACTAAAAATTCGAACCAAAAGATCAAAAACGGTTTGGAGTTAATCCTGCTACTAATGCCGTAGGAAAACCCTCCCCAAACAAAGGAAGATACAATTCTTCTAATACCTGGGTTAGAGATGAGAGTGCCTATTGCGATATTCATAGAGTAAATGGGCATTCCACCAAAGATTGCAGCGTACTCAAAAAGCACCTCACCGAACTGTGGGCAGCTAGAGAGCTCGCTAACTTCAATATCGAGGAGTTTGTGGAATCTTATCATAAAGAAAAAGAAGATTCCGAAGCGTTCAATCCTCCTGAAAAGAAACATAAGCCCAATGGGCCCGGAACTCCGAACACTCCTAAGAAAAGGATTGATGTTATAATGGGAGGATCCAAATTATGCCGAGATTCGATCAGATCAATCAAAAGGCACAAGAAATCAGCAGCAATTCAAACCGCTGTGGGTTTCCAGTCAAATGAACAAACACCTTCTATCCCTTTCGATAATTCGGACACTCAAGGATTAACAGGACCTCATGACGATGCTCTTGTGATAACTTTAGATGTTGCGAACTTCGAAGTAACTAGGTGTATAATTGATACTGGAAGCTCGGTAGATCTCATATTTCTAAGCACTTTGCAAAGAATGGGAATCAGTAAGGCTGACATTATCAGTCCACCGGCATCATTAGTAGCTTTCACGAGTGACACATCTATGTCCTTGGGGAACATAAAACTACCAGTGCTCGCCGCAGGGGTTCCTAAAATTGTAGAATTTATTGTTTTCGACTGTCCGGCCGCTTACAACATAATTCTCGGAACTCTATGGATTTACCAAATGAAGGCTATACCTTCAACTTATCACCAGTGTGTGAAATTTCCGACTCCTGCAGGAATCAGAACCATTCGAGGAGATCAGGAAACGTCGTGATCTTGCTACCTCATAGGACATCGTTTAAAGCTTAAATAGCAATTAATGATAAACGCTAAGCAAGAAATCACTTCGCGTTACCCAATTGGTCTCAGTTCGAGTGAAGTTACCACAGAAATTGAAATTGATTCTGAATTTCCAGATCGAAAAGTAAAAATCGGTGCTACTTTAGATTCAGAAATCAAAGATCAGTTGGTAACATTTCTAAAAGAAAATAAACATACTTTCGCCTGGTCGGCGAAAGATATGCCTGGAATCGACAAAAGTATCATTACCCATGATTTAAACGTCGATCCCAGTTTTAAACCAATAAAGCAGAAAAGAAGAAAACTTGGTCCAGACCGAGCTCAAGCGGTCAATGACGAAGTTGATAAGCTTTTGAAAATTGGTTCCATCAGAGAAGTGAAATATCCGGACTGGTTAGCAAACCCCGTGGTAGTCAAAAAGAAAAACGGAAAGTGGAGAGTATGTGTCGATTTCACCGACATTAACAAAGCTTGCCCAAAAGATAGCTTTCCTCTCCCACATATCGATCGGCTCGTTGAGTCAACAGCCGGAAACGAACTCTTAACATTTATGGATGCATTCTCTGGATATAATCAGATCATGATGAATCCCGAAGATGAAGAGAAAACATCCTTCATAACATATAGAGGAATCTACTGTTACAAATTTATGCCATTTGGTCTAAAAAATGCCGGTACAACATACCAACGTTTAGTTAACAAAATGTTTTCAGAACATTTGGGCAAAACGATGGAGGTGTATATTGATGATATGCTCGTGAAATCTCTTAAGAAATCTGAGCACATCACACATCTCGAGCAATGTTTCAAAATTTTAAACGAGTTCAGAATGAAATTAAATCCAGCTAAATGTTCCTTTGGCGTGCCTTCCGGAGAATTCCTGGGGTACATAGTCACGGAAAGAGGAATAGGAGCAAATCCTAATCAAATTAACGCTTTCCTTACTATGCCTTCGCCAAGAAACATAAAGGAGGTCCAACGATTGACAGGCAAAATTGCTGCATTAAATCGTTTCATATCGAAGTCTACCGATAAATGTCTCTCCTTTTATCAAATTTTGAAAAGGAACAAAAAATTTCGGTGGGATGATCAATGCGAAGCAGCATTTGGTCAACTCAAAACTTATCTGACAACACCGCCGATTCTCTCAAAACCTGAATTAGATGAGAACTTTATCTCTACATTTCAGTTTCTAACCATTCCGTAAGTGGGGTTTTAGTTCGAGAGGACCGAGGTGAGCAAAAGCCAATTTTCTACATAAGTAAATCTCTTACTAGTCCAGAAACGAGATATACCATGATGGAGAAATTAGCTTTAGCAGTGGTCATATCTGCTAGAAAACTCAGACCTTATTTCCAATCTCATCCTATAGAAGTACTAACTTCCCATCCTCTTCGTTCAATTCTTCACGGGCCAAGTCAGTCCGGTAGGTTAGCAAAATGGGTAATCGAACTCAGTGAGTACGATATAGAATACAAAAGTCGAACTAGCGCAAAAGCACAAGTTCTGGCTGATTTTCTAACCGAACTGCTATTAGATGATGGAATCTTTGTTGAAACGTACTCTACATGGAAATTACATGTAGATGGATCTTCTTCTAAACAAGGATCCGGAATCGGCATTACGCTCGAAACTCCGACAAAGGAAATAATTGAGCAATCATTTCGGTTAATGTTTCCAGCTTCGAACAATGAAGCAGAATACGAAGCTCTTTTAGCAGGTTGTCAGCTAGTTGTTAACCAGTTCGCTGGAGATTACGAAGCTAAGGCTCCTCGAATGGAAGATTATCTTTCGGCTGTCAAAAAATTAGCCGGAAAATTCAAAGAATTTGAATTAGTTCGAATACCTAGAGGAGAAAACACTTCGGCAGACGCTTTAGCTGCCCTAGCTTCTACCTCAGATCCTGAACTCAAACGAGTTATCTCAGTTGAATGTATTTCTTCGCGAAGTATTTCGGTTGAAGAAACAGAAAACGATAACATTTCGGAGGCCGAATACATTGAAAGTCCAAAACAAAGTTCCGGAAATAGTTCACTTGTCATCACCAGATCACGGATAAAGTCTCAAGATGACGAACTTACTCCACCATTGGAACTTCCTAAAAGAAAGTCAAAAAGAAAGTTAAAGGATCAAGAGGTTCCCATTAAAGAACCATCTCGAACCGAACAGTCACTTCCAGGTGATGTAGAGGTTCAGGAGACAATCGAAGATCCTGATATTCCTTCCGAACCCGAACCGAGGAAGTTTATACTCAAGGATAATACTTCCGCTATTGATTGGGGGGCTGACTGGAGGGTATCCATCAAAAATTTCATTCTTAATGGAGAACTACCATCTAACAAATGGCAAGCTCACAAATTAAAAATCATCAGCGCTAAGTATTGTATAATTAAAGAGTCATTGTACAAGCGAGACGTCAGTGATCCTTATCTTTTATGTATTTTCGGACCCGAAGTTGAAATAGTGACAAGCGAGGTCCACGAAGGGCTTTGTGGTAGTCATTCTTCGGGACGAGCAATGGCTTTCAAAATCAAACGGTTAGGATATTTCTGGCCAACTATGATTTCAGACTGCATTGATTACGGTAAACGGTGTAAAAAGTGTCAGATGCACGCTTCTCTTATTCACCAGCCATCTGAAATTCTATCACATATATCCGCTCCATACCCTTTCATGAGGTGGTCAATGGATATAATCGGTCCGATGCATCGTTCAACACGAGGCGTCCAATATTTATTAGTTCTAACGGACTATTTTTCCAGATGGATTGAAGCTGTAGCTTATATAAGCATACAAGATTCCGTAGTAAAGACATTCTTGTGGAAACACATTATTTGTCGCTATGGAATTCCTTACGAAATAGTAACGGACAATGGTCCTCAATTCATTTCAAATGATTTTAAAGATTTTTGTGCCGCTTGGGGAATAAAACTTAGCTACTCAACGCCGAGGTATCCTCAAGGGAATGGACAAGCGGAAGCCTCCAATAAAACCATTCTCAGCAATCTTAAAAAACGCCATAGTGCTCGAAAAGGTGGATGGTATGACGAGCTGCAACCTGTGTTGTGGGTTTATCGAACAACCCCAAGGCGAGCAACGGGTGAAACTCCATTCTCATTAGTTTATGGGATGGAAGCCGTAGTCCCAGCCGAGCTGAATGTTCCAAGTTTGCGTCGAAGCAAAGCTCCACTTAACGAAGAATCGAATTCTAAATTATTAGAAAATGTTCTCGATACAATCGATGAAAGGCGAGACCAATCCCTTATTCGACTTTAGAATTATCAACAGTTGACCGCTCGCTACTATAACTCAAAGTTGAAAAACAGACCTTTAAATGTAGGAGACTTTGTTTTAAGGCGAGTGTTCGCTAACACAAAAGAAGAAGGAGCTGGAAAACTCGGTATTAACTGGGAAGGCCCTTATCAAATCACTGAAAAAATCCAAAACGGTGTATACCGTATACAAGACCTTGGTGGAAATCCCGTTCAAAGGCCTTGGAACATAATCAACTTGAAAAAGTTCTATTGCTAAAGCAAACACATTCGAACTACGATTTGGCTTGATCCTATTCTGGGTACGTAGGCAGCTCGCTAGTCACGAGTCCAGCTATAACATAAAAATAAAAATATTATTCCAGTCATGGAATCCTGTTTTAATAAATTCGATATTCGAGCATGAATATAAAGATACGTTGCGAACAATGTATAAATAAATATTTCTTGCTAAGCTAAGACCGGATCTAGAAGGGTCTTGAATTACGGAACAACTCCGCTCCTTGACCAGCGAAGTCAACGATGCTCATAATGCAACCTGGCATGTTTCAGTACTCTTGAAGTCCCAGTTCGATCCAATCGGAAGGATAGGCTTCGAGGCGATGAAGCTCGCGAGAAATATCGAGGCGACATTTCTCTAGCTCCATTATCCGTTTCCTAATCTTTTTCTTCTCATATTCGAGCTCGTCATGCCGAGTGATAAGCTGAAGAAACGCTACGTTTAGCAATAACAATAAGAAGTTAATCACTAGGATGGAAAATACCTTATTGATAAACTCCTCAGCCTTAACACGATCTTGAGGCGACAATCTCTCGATTAAAACGATCGGAACCTGAATGCTAGTTCCCTTCTTCAATATTTGTGAATCTTTTGGTTTGCCAGACTCTCCTGCTTTTATAAGCTCGATGTCCGACGTCCACGAAGGATCAACACTCATCACTTTGAACAAGTCTGAAGGATTCTCTGATGAATTACCTCCCTTGAACATTTTTGTAGAATTGTTGTTGAAATTCAATGACAGACTACACCCACTTTATACTCGAAAATTTATTCGATTGCATTTAAGAGGATTAATTGACGATTTCCCAAATCTGAAATTACGATTTTCATGGAAAATGTAATAGAGTTAATTGCTAATTATATTCCCTAGATTAAACGCATTAAATGAGATTTGAATAAATCTGCGAATTTAGAGCGAAATGGGAAATGTAATTAATGTTGCTGGGTTTCAAGACCAGTGACATTTTACAAACATAAATAGGAAAGTGTTCGATCAAAAGTCTTCGCCCGATAATGACTCCAGCGAGGTGGAAGATCCCGAACAGCTTTCCGAGGATAGCCCCTCATCAGAAGATAAATCAAAAGGGCCGGAGAAGTCATCAACAATTTTTGTCTCCGGTTCCTCTTTTTCTTCAGTTCTTAACATCGGAAGTCTCTGGAACTCTGAGGAACATGAAACAAAAGAGGACCCATCACTGGTCGCCAAGGATAAACGATGAAATTTATCCAGCATGCGGAGGAATCTTCGGAGGCAAGTAGGCATTATGGCCACGATGAAAGAAAGGTCCCATTCGTGCGGTTCAGATTCCAAGCGAAGGATCTCTCTTTCCATCCTATTTATGCGCTCATCAAAAGCACGGCGCCTCCTTCTGATTCTTTGTCTCTTATCACATAAAGCTTTGTGTCTCCCGACGATCTGTTTGAACGAACATTTTGTCAAATGACCAAAAGAAAGGAAGTTATAGTTTTCTGAGAAGACTAAGAGTTAGAAAAGGAACATTTTCCAGAAAGTCATAACATTTGACCCTTTTCTTCCCTGTTCGGAAATGAAAAAACGTTGGGTGAATAACTCCCTTTGGAGAGAATCCGTCTTCGGACTCAAACAATGGGTTCCCACTTGAAGTTGTTATTCTTTAGCTTGATCTGAAAAAAAGACAGCGGCATTTTTCAAGTTTTTTTTTCTTATAATGAACTATGGTGATCTTTCAGAATTCCTTTTAAAAGAGAAAGAGGTTTAGATTTCTAAAAATAATTATATATTGTTGGCCTGTTGGAACAGGCTTCAGATCCAATTAAAACGCGGCTCAGCGATTCCGAAGCCATCATGTGCAACGATCGAAATCATTGCCTGGTCGTATTTATGACAAAATTCTCATGAATTATAAATCTTATCCCTCGATATAAAAAGAAAACTTAAGCCGAGCTCCATCCTCACCTTCGAGAGACCGAGGAAAAATACTTATTAAGATTTTTTCTTTAAAAAAGGCAAGTGAGCCTGATCAGCTCATCTCTCACAATTCATAAAACCTCTTTGGCGGGCTAGGACTTGCAAACCTAGAATCGTGTCCAAACGTTTTTGCTATAAAAAAAAAATCATATGCCAGAGCATGTACATGGTTGTGTTCGGTTACACTAATTGAACAAAATATTTCCGTTAAACGGAATAATCCTCATGGACTCAACAAAACAATTCTTTAAAAAAAAAAAAAGAGCGTTCCTACACCTCTGGAGAACCCTCATGTGGACGAGAACCTTCACCTACCTCGAATTGAGATGGGGAATCTCCAAATACCAAAGAAAATTGTTTCAGATTGAGAGTAGGATGGGAAGCCGAGGATAACTCGGACTCAACCATAGCGAGTTCGGCAGCAACTTCGCTCCTCTCGTTCTCGAACGAAACTCTCCCAGCCTCTAGTTCCTTAATCAGGTCTATATTGCTCTTCAGTTCGGCTCGATCTGTTAGAAGTTTAGTCTAGACTTCTTCGTCCTTGATGAACTTCGTAACAGATTGAATAAGTTGCCTACCGAATCCCCTCATCTCTTCTCGAGCATTATGTTCGGCTTCAGCGATATCGCGAGCCCTGTTCCTAGTTAAAAGCTTGATCTCTTGATTTGCTTCTTCGAACAAAGCCGTATTCTCCTCTAGCTTAGCCTCCAAGCGAAGAGCATTAGACCTCGCATAATCTCTTTCAGCATTCACAATTCTGATGCGTTGCTCGTTAGCTGCTAGAGTTTTCTTCATATTTTCAAAAGATGACTCGAGTGCTTTTTCCCGCTCAAGTCGCTCGGATTGGTTGGCTAATCTGAGATCATCAACCTCGTTCTTAGCCTTTGCGGTCTCTCTCTTCGCTTGATGAAGAAGGTTCTCATAATGGAGATCATTCCATTAGTCTCCATAAACGCCTTCGGAGTAAAAAA
>NW_003302548.1:11681655-11809684 GCF_000004255.2 Arabidopsis lyrata subsp. lyrata | reverse complement strand
ATCTGACGGATTTCTGGCCTCCAGACCGAAAAAGGAGGAAGGGACGCCCCTTCCCTGGTTTGGAAACTTCGGAAGATGTCTCCAATCTCTTCTCCACCTGCGAAGCAGAGGAGAATAGCAGATTAATAAAATAGATGCAATCTGTGGCAAGTTTTGCTAATGCTCGCTTTCTAAGTAAAAACTTACCTGAAATCGAAGCGGGTAAAGGATTTTGAGTCCTAACACTCAGTCCTTGAGATAGGGGAGCCTCCGATCTTGGCTCATCTATTTCCTCTGAAATTACTCTGTCTCCAGGAAGAGGGAGCTCGGAGTTTAAAGGTTCTGAAGAGGGAGAAACATAACGTAGAAGGCTAGAGACTCGTGGGGGAGAACTTAATCTCACAGTTTTAAGTCTCTGGTTTGATAGATTATCGGAATCTGGAGCCTTCCTCTTTGTACAAGGAGAGGAGGTTATTTCTCCCTCACACCCAGGTTCGGAAGGGCAAATTGCGGTGGCAACTGGAGGGTTGTTAAGGATCTCCGCTCCATGAGTATCTACCGCGGCTGACAGGGCTGCTTCTAACGAACCGTCATCAACCAAGAGGGTCTTCCTGTGGAAGTTACCAACCCTGGAGATTGCAGCTATCCGTTTCTTTCTCCCGATTTCAGTTAGCTGATCCTTAAGAGCCTTGATTTCAGCCTGCATCTTTCTTTTATCTTGAGCATTCAGGCTCGAGACGTCTTTCTCCTCGGGAGGAGGATCGATGGGGTGAGTCTGACCGTCTTTAATAGCGAGCCCAGCTTTATGAATGCGTTGAAGGGTGAAGGAATTCCAATTTGTTTCACCCTCGGAAACGATTCGAAAGAAGGACAAGAAGTCAACGGTTGGGCGGGGGATCGTCTGGTTCCCTGAAACAAAGTATTGGGTTAAGAATTCTATCTCTTTTACTTAATATAGTGGAAAGTAGTAAAGGTTGGATTTTTGACCAAGTTTAGCCGACCAATTGGCGAGAAGAAGACCAGAAAGACCTTGAACGGAATGGGGATTGACTCGGAAAAAGAACCAATATTTCCTCCAAGGCCCGTCATTCGAGGGCATTCCGTCGATCAGGTTACGGTCAAGGATAGGGTTTATAGAAAAAATACCCGCTGCTGCGGATTCACGAGTTCGAAATAGCCCTAAAAGTTCGCTGGTGGAGAGGGAAAACCCTGCTTCTGCCGAAACAGTCAGGGTACTCAGAACATATCGAAGAAAGTTGGGAGCCATTTGGGGAAAGGCAATCCCTAGGTGGAGGAGGTATAAAAGAATAACTTCCGGTACGGGAAAAAACAAACCACAGCCTTTGAAATAGACTTCGTACGCACAACAGTAACCCTCTCGCACCACTTCCGGAGACTCGTTGGGTCTAGGAAGAGAGAATTCAATTTCCTGGGGGATGTTACAAAGGCGGCGAAGAGCGCCAAGGGAAGCAGAGGTCGATTGAGACCTGAAATGCGGACCAAATTTGTCTCCCCTTTGGGTGAAGACTTCATCCCCTCTGGGAACAGGGATTTCTTGACTGTCATCTTTGTTTTCCGAAACATAGACGGCTGGGGAAGACATCTTTTACTAAGAGGTTTCTCTTTTTCTGGTTTGGTAAAAGCTTTAGGGGTAAATGTACGCTGCTGTAAAAGCCGTCGTTCCATTTAACCTTATTTAGCGGAAAACCGCCTCGAGAATATTGGGAAGTGGGACAGTTTTCCCCGCAGTATTAATATAAAATTAAAAAATTAATGATGACGGTTGTCAGGGATATCAAATCATCTGATTATCCGAGATCGGCGTAATAGCGTAAAACATAGAATAATTCCGGAATGCTAAAGATCTCGAGTCATTAATTACTGTTTACTTAAGTCTTCCAAGCCGAGCATTCAGCTCGCAAGACTTGGGGGGCTAAATGTTGGGGTCGGATCCCACACATCTTCGGTAGGATCCACTTGGATCTGTCCACGTCATTATTACATATTAATCCTCTTGGATTTCTAGATGTTTCATTGCGAGAATCGAGCTCGACCTGTCGGAAGTTCGATTCTGTTTATTAAAGAGCTCGATCTTTACCAGTACGGAGTTCGCTCTTATTCAACATACAGTTCGTATAAAGGAAGGCCGAAGCGAGGAGAATATTGTTCGAGGGTTCGCGGCAACGTCAAGACGTAGGAGTTCGGAGTCAACAAGAAAGAGTTTGGAAGATCCACGCGAAGCCCAAGATAGTTCAAATTCAAGCCGTTTCGGTCAAATTGTAACCTACATGATTAATGCGGATCAATGCGATTATGAGCAGTAAATGACCGCATTGATCATGTTTTCTCTATAAAAACAACCTCAAACGCATGTGTTTAGGGAGAGAACAACTTTTTACCTCTTACGATCAAGCAATACAACATACTCTTTCTTTTACAATTTCGCAAGGCTTTTTACTATTTTATTATTGCCAAGCTCTTTCGCTTTATTTAGTTTCTTGGTTACTTTCCTTTTCAAATCCTTATTTTCATTTGTTGATTTTAGAGTTTTTCTCCACAAAAATACTTAAAGACAATCGAGTGTGAATCCTACATCCACATTCATGGTCATATTGTTGTTTTTAGTTTTTGTTATTTTGTATGGTTACAAGTGTTTGTATTGTACACTTTATGACTTTGTTGTATTGCGGAAATTTCTTTTATATATATAAGTTCTGTTTGTGTTCAATACAAAACATACTTCTCATATTTCTATTACAAACATACTTCTCATATTTCTCAATCTCCTCTCAATACAAATCTTTGTCAATCCTCTCTCATTACAAATTTCTTTGTCACTTACCATTACCATTACCTCGTCAATTACCATTACCATTACCAAATTTCTTTTAATTGTTTTCCTTCTCAAATTGTTTTCCTTCTGCTTTTTATTTCTTTTAAGTTTTGCGTCTTCAAAAAATACAATGGCATCTCATTCTAATGATGATGACACTTTTGATGATTCTATGGAGAAAAGGTTTGAAAAATGTTTTGAAAATGGTTTAGATAATTACAGTAGACGTGTAGCGGGAAAAAAGAAAAGAAAAAGGGTTGCTAATATAGAGAGAGATCGCGAAGAAGGAAATGTTCGATTATAGAACGATTACTTTTCGGATGATCTCGTTTACCATGATCGCATGTTCTAACGACGATTTAGAATGAGCAAGCCGTTGTTCCTTCGTATTGTTCAAAGTCTTTGTCAATTTCCATATTTCCAACAAAAAGGGGATGCTACTGGAAAGCAAGGTCTATCTGCCCAACAGAAATGTATAGGCGCACTTCAGCATCTAGCATATGGTCTTGTAAACGATGCGATGGACGAATACCTCCGCATGGGGGCAACTACTGTGAGCCAAGCCCTAGAGCATTTTGTAGATGGCATAATAAATTTATTCCAAAATGAGTATTTGAGGAGGCCTACACTTGAGGATCTCTAACGATTACTTCATTCTGGAAAGGAATGCTGATTTTCGGGGATGGTAGGAAGCATTGATTGTATGCATTGAGAGTGGAAGAATTGTCCTACAGCTTGGAAAGACCAGTATTCACGCAGACATGGGAAACCCACTATCGTTTTAGAGGTCGTGACATCACAAGATCTATGGATTTAGCATGCTTTTTTGGGGCTCTGGGTTCGTGTAATGATATAAATGTTCTCGACCGCTCACCGGTGTTTAATGATATATTAGAAGGTCGAGCTCCACGAGTCAGTTACGAAGTCAATGGACATCAATACAAAATGGGTTTTTAGCTCACAGATGGTATATATCCGAAGTGGGCAACATTCATCCAATCAATTCCCCGACCACAAGGACCGAAAGCATCATTATTTGCTAGTTGTCAAGAAGCAGTGAGAAAAGATGTCGAGCGTGCTTTTGGAGTCTTGCAGGCTCGGTTTGCTATTATTCAAAATCCAGGTATGTTTTGGGATAAAGAGCGAATGGGCAAGATGATGAGAGCATGTATCATATTGCACAATATTATTGTAGAAGATGAACTAGACCAAGAGACTCAGTTCGATTTATCTGATTTCGTAGAAGGCGAAGGGAGCTGGACTTGTCATGTGGACAACTCTTTTTCTACAGAGACATCTACAAATGTGAATGATATGATGGCCAATCGAGCTCAAATTCGTCAAGAACAAACGCATCGACAATTGAAAAAAGATTTGATTGAGAATATTTGGAAAAAATGGGGACAAGGTAATTGACTCGTGGCGACTACATTATCTTTAACATCATGTTTTTACTGATTTTTTGAAATTTACGTTTTTTTTTTGCTTAAGTATATCCTACGTTTTTTGGATTGTTATATTACCTTTTGTAATCCTATGTTTTTATATATTTATTTTCGATTTTGCAAATAATATTTTTTAATTTATGATACCGATACCGGTATCACCAATAGAAACAGTGTGTCAAGTGTCATGAGTACGCCATGTGTCAAATCTTATTGATTCCACTTGTCATACATATCTTCGTCTCTACTTTGATGGATAATTGAGATTAATCAGAAGAATCGGTAATGTAGAATTAGGTTTTCTCTCCACCTAAAAATACATTATTTAATCCATCATAAATGCTGATGAAAAAATCAAAATACTTAAAAAATGTTTATAGGCAAGGGAATATAAATCAAGACCTCAACCTAATTAAAGATAAGGCTTTCGTCTTCCATCCAGAAAGCCATTTAGGAAGATTATGTTGCGATTAATGGAGCAAGGAAGGTTTCCTTGGCAGCTACATACTGCAAGCGGCAATATATGCAGTTTGAAGAGAAAGAAATGAGAGGAGACACAAAGGAACAAAAAACTCAGCTTCTTGTTTAATTAGATGGGTCGACAACAAGGTTCGAAACTAAATCTCTTCAATCCGGCTACTAGGAGATAGGCGATATGATGAAGGTCTCCAAATGTGGTTCTAGGCGAGACCTCAAATCTCTTTAGCTCTTTCAATTTTAAGTCATCAAAGTTATGTTTTTCAACTAGTTTTACAAACCGTCGCACTTGATGTACAAACGTTTATTTTTTCTTTAAATATAATTTAATTAACATTCTATTCAAAAAAAATATTTATGAAGCAAGATTCAAAAAATCAGTCATAGGCGGTGGCTAGGCTCCTACCTAGGTGCTAATACACCTTCGGGCGCACCGATTTTAGGAAAATATGTATATTAAATTGGTTTACCGGTTTAAACGTTCAAAACCGGTAATAATCGGTCAAAGAAGCCAAATCGACTGGTTTAGTGTATGATTTTTTTTATATCACATCAGTTTGAATAAGTGAAAAAACAAAAAAATTTTAAAAAATACTTGATTACTAAAATTGTAAATTATAGTTTAATTTATCACAATTGTTTTAGTTATTGAGATTAAGCTATTTTACTTTTCATATATAAACTAGGTGTAATTATATATAAAAAGTTCGAATATATAAAATTTTAACATTTTTTTTTTAAAACAACGTTTTGTTCTAAAATTATTAAAAATAAGTAAATAATGTACTACCGCCTATGCCCCTCTTAGGTTTCGATTAATGGATTTAGGTGCAAGACCCCTATCGAACGTCTAGCTACCGCCTATCGATCTTTTTAACATTTAATGGAGGTATTCCACTAACCTTTTTTTGTGTCTATCATGTGATTAATCTTGATATTTAAATATCTGGAGTTCATGTAAGTGATGCTTACATGTAGTATGTGAGGTAGATCTAAACATTTGTTTAATCTATTAAGTATATTAGATATATATTTTTGAATAACATTAGGTTAGAGATATGGAACTTAGGAATATTATTTAAATCTGAATTTGTTATAAAATTTTGGACATGCACAATTCGGGCAATTACGAATTAAGTTTCTCGAAAATAAAAGTTATATGCACAATTTTAGGCGTCTGTTAATTTTTTTTTTTCAGAGACAAAAAAAAGGTGTGTATGTGAAATATGAGTCTTTACGAATCAGGGGTTACAGTAAAGGAGAATTTGTGGTACCTTTTTACCGTAAAGGAAAATCGTTGTATCTCATTACGAGAAGCCGAATCCACTAACTAAAACTAGTACTGAAGATGAAAAGTGTATCTACAAACATTGGTAGAAATCAAACGAATTGAATATTAAGTTCTAATGTATGACAAAAGTTAACTTCTGACAGCAAAAAAGTCTAAGGATGATCTAAAAATCATAAAAGTACGATTTAAGACTGCCGTCATATTCTTTACAGTAAAACTTATGAAATCTCTTATAACCATGAAGCATGATAGTACAAGATCTATGCATGCATGAACATTGCATTGAAATGACCGAAAATATTACTAAGTTGAAAATTTTAGGAATGAGTGTGGATGATTTATTTCTTGTTCAATTTATCCTAAATTTGCTATCTCCTCATCATTGACCAATCAAAATTTAATTAAATTTCGTTAATGAAAACTAGTCATTGAGTGAATCGGCTAACAAACTGCTATATGAGAAGTCATGTTTAAATGTGAAGGTATTAAAATTACCTATTATGTCCAAGAAGTAGGATCTAAAGATGAGAAAATGCATCAAATGAGCTAGTCAAAAAAGAGCATCACCCAAAATGAATGATTTCAATCAAGCTAATAAGAAAAAAAATGGCAAAGAAAGATGACTTATGCAAGACTTTACATTTACATAAAGAATGCCTAAAAAGGATTAGCCGAGAAGAAGATAAGGGAAAGTTACTCAGATGTTATACAAATTAGGTGAAATGACCAAAAACATACAGATCTTTTTTTTATTACTATCATATTTCGGGTATATTTTTTATACCCAGCGTGCCCCTGTTAAACGTTACTGGAAAAAACGTAATTACAAAGAATGCCACTGCCACGTCAGCAAAGCCGCGTCGCCACGTCAGAAATCGCTGACGTGTATTAATGAACTCAGCCGTAAAGCGATACAGCGACAGTGACGGCTGAGTTACGGTATGTTGCGGCTGATTTATGAAAAATGGCTGAGTTATAAGCAAACGGCTGACTTACGAGTATAACCCAGCCTGGAGTTACGGCTGACTTACTGAAATCTGTCTGAGTTATGAGAAAATGGCTGACATTCGAGCATAACCCAGCCTAAGTTACGGCTGAGTTTTCACCCGATGGTTGATTTGTCAAATTTTTGGCTGAGTTATTGCTTTGACACGGTTAACTTAACTTTCTCCAGCTGGCTGAGTTATAAAGACGGCTTAGTTATGGGATTACGTTACGGCTGATTTATGTTCGAGTGTCATAAATCAGCCGTAATGAGCTGGATTAACGGAAAACTCGGCCTCATTACGGCTGACTTAGTAGCGAAAGATTAATTACTAGAATAACATGCAATGACGGCTGATTTATTAAATGTTACGGCTGAGTTAAAGATTTTTGGTTGAGTTACGACATTAAACGGCTGAATTTGGCTGCTGTTTTTTCGTTTTTTAATTACTGTAATAGTATTCATGTTGCGACTGAGTTAAATTTTTGTTTGATGGCTCGTTTAATTAGGCTGATTTACATTTTCGTTTGGTGGCTTACTTGCCACTTCATAAATTAAAAAATGACGTGGATGCAACATTCCATGTCATCATCATCAAAGGAAAAAAAAATAGGGCCAAATTTTTTCAACTCGTCTTCTTCACCAGAGTTTTTCACATCACCGGAACTTCCAATTCCTCATCGTCTTCCTCATTCTTCTTCAATTTCTTTCATCCTTCTCCCGATATAGTTGATCCGGTTTCGGTAATTGTTGTTTCCGGTAATTGGGTATAGAAACACAAATACGTATTTAACACCGATGAAAGAGGGTGTAGAGTTGTGCGACATATGCGGAAACAACGCACGAAAAACTTGTGAAGTTGGTGGTCGATGATAAAGTTAGACGAAATGTTGCGTCTCTTATTGTTTCGCGGCAAATTTACATGTCACGGCTGAGTTATATGCTTAAGGGAAGACGAAAGATTAGGTCAATTTACATGTCACGACTGAGTTATATGTTCCAGGGAAGACGAAAGGTTCGGTAAAATTACATTACGGCTGAGTTATATGCTTAAGGAAAGACGAAAGGTTCGGTCAATTTACATGTCACGGCTGAGTTATATGTTCCAGGGAAGACGAAAGGTTCGGTGAAATTACACTACGGCTGAGTTATATGTTTAAGGGAAGACGAAAGGTTCGGTAAATTTACATGTCACGACTGAGTTATATTCTCCAGAGAAGACGAAAGATGGGTGTAAATTATGTTACGGCTGAGTTATATGCTTCAGGGAAGACGAAAGGTTCGGTAAATTATATGTCACGACTGAGTTATCATTCAGTGAAGACGAAACGTTGTGTAAATTATATGTTACGGCTGAGTTACATCACGTTACGGCTGAGTTACATCACTTTACGGCTGATTTATAATACAGATCGGAAAGCAACATTTTTTTGGAGAAGACAATATGAAATTTATTAGTCAAATAACAACAATCAAATTAAGAAACGTAAAAATATGTTTGAGGGATACATAGGAGGAAGACTAAACCGTATGAATCAAAACATAGATAGAAGTAGAAATATCTCCAAATAGATCGATTGAGAGGAAGATTAAACGAGAGACATGTAAAATCAAAGTAAAAGAGTAGCTATTCTTGATTTCAACTCAAACATGTAACGAATCATGTAGAATTCCATAGATCTCTTTGATTTGGGTTTTGATTTTTGATGACTTTTTTCGTGAGCGAGGTTGCGAGTAGATCTGACGAAGCTTTTGATTTGTGACCCTATGGCAAGCGTTGTGGCTATGAGGTCTAGGAAGATCCAGCCCAATCCTGCAATTTGAAGTTCTCTGTCAATGTTGTACCCAAGTTAGTTGCAGATTATTTGATCTAAATGCTTTTCTTGGATTTGGAGACAAAAAAAGAGAGAGGGGAAACAAAATGAGTTTGAGGAGCGTGAGATTGGTGATGTGGATTAATGACATGGATAATCAAATTTTTATTTATTATTTTTAATTAAAAACGAATTAAAAATTATTAATTAGAAAAAAACTAATGAAGGGTGTTAACTGTAATTACACAAATGCTCAAAACATATGAGTAGTTTTTAAAAGATATATGATATTCTAATAATAAACATACTTTTCTATAAAATTTGAGTAAATTTTTCGGAAGATAATCATAAATATTTTCTTCTAAACCTTGAAGAATCGACAGCGGTGTTACTCTAAATATCTTAAATCCCATATCTTTAACTTGATGTTATTAAAATAATTTATCTATTATACTTAATTGATTAAACAAATGTTTAGATTTGGGTTGATATCACATGTAAGCATAACTTACATGAACCCCAATATTTTTAAACATCTACATTAATTACATAATAGATGTAAATGTAATACCTCCATTAATAGCAACAGATAAGTCTTCTAGAACAGTTCCATGAATGGAAGATGAAAGCTTGATGTTGAAGTTAGAGTTTAGGTTTCTCTCCTTGCCTATTACAAACGTTTTTCTTTAAGTGTAGCATTTTTTTACATCAGTATTTATGATGGACTAAAGGCTCTATTTATAGGTGGAGAGAACATAGTTTCGCATCTCTTCTATTAATCTCAATTGTCTATAAAAATATAGCCGAAAGCATGTGTGACAAGTAGAAAACTCTTTTAATTTTTTTTTTTTTTTTTTGTCAACAGCTAATCTTTTAAATTATCAAAAGTATATTACTGAATAACAATTTCGATAAAAAACAGACGACTATACTATCACGTAAAAGGGAAAGAAAATATATATTACATAGATCACTTAAATGGTTGTAGATGGTGGTAAGCTGGAAGTTTGAGAACTGAAATGAACAAAAACAATTTGGTTGGTGTAATTTTTTGGAAGTACCAAAGGTTGTGTAAATTAAAGGTACCAAATAAATAGCTCATGAATTTTTATGAAATTTTCTTTAAACAATGTATCAAAGGTCCCTAAAAATTTGAAATGAATATCTAAAATCACATTTGTCTCCCTCTTAATATTTGGTAATCAAATCACATTATATCTTTTGATGCTTGGTTCGATTTTTTATTTTGTGTGTGATGGAATACAAGTACAAAGTAATTGGTCACAAACCTCGTAATTTCTTTTTTACTTTATTATGAAAAGCTTATCATTTATAATATGAATTTTATATTAAAAATAATTTGGTAGCAACATTAGTAAAGAGGAGGCCATAAACCACAACATTTGCATTGTTTAGGGTCTTTTCCTTGGGCATTAAACTTCCAGCAAATACCCTCTAACCCTTTACTCCTCTTCTTACACAGAGACTCACAATCTTTGAGAACACACAATCCAGTTTTTGGGTTAACCACTTGACTAAAGACACATCCCCAACAGTATTTTCATCTAAAATATGTTTAAAGAGTTTTTCGTATATTGCATATTTAAATAGGTGGAATTTGTTTTTTTTATACTGCTTGCATTGACATGAGTAGAGTTTGTAATTCTGCCTCCAAGGGGGAGCTGCACTGATAACCTTTACTCTGAGTGGCGCCATGGTAGAATCCGCTATCGTCTCGTATATTATCCACGCGGCTTGAGAGGAGTTGTCTTGTTGTCGGTAGGTGCAGTCATAGTTACACTTGACGTATCCGGTGGCTGGGCACCTCCACTCTGATAAAGCATCTGTGAGTCCTCGGTTCAACCTCCGACTTTCATTATTGGGTGTATTTGTGCTTGGTAACCATTCCTTTGCTTCGATGATGCTAGGGGAAGAAGGAGAATTAGAAAGAAGAAGATGGAACGACGACAGCCTTAGGTTAATTAAGTTTTCAGGATTTTTTTCTATTTTCTAAAAAGTAAAATTTTAAATGAAAAACGAGAAAAAAAGAATTAATGAAAAAATAACCTTGTTGAAGATTCGAACCCAAGACATGAAGGTAAAAACAGATAAGATGTTACCACTAGACTACATAACAATTTCAAACTTTTTCGGGCCGAAAATGTTTATATATTTGGTGAGGCCGCAAGCTTGGGCTTGCCCAGCTTGTACTTGTGGCCGGCTCTGATAATCGCCCTATAAATATAGTATAAAGCGACAAAAGGAATTCGCCAAAAATATATTTTTCAATTTGATCAAACGTAATTTCTCCGATCAAAAACATTCCAGTCATTTAATTTATGTTCAAGAACATGTGCTAACTTAATCTATTAATCTAGATGAATATCTAGGTTGAAAGACCTCAGAAAAAAAAAAAAAAAAAAAAAAAAAAGAGTTGGCCGACTAGACCCGGTTTAGGATAACAAGGTCAAAGTCAATCGTTGACTTATCCAAAACCTGTAAGGGCCAGTTTAATTAGGTTTAATTTGATTCAGTTACGGTTCTATTTCATGGTTAAGTTAAGTCAATTAATGTTGTTTTGGTGTGATTTGTTTGGTCCGAGAATTACTTCATTTTAGTTTGACTTTTTAATCAAATTCGAGGAAAGGCAAGTTAGACCTGTTAATTAGAATTCTAATTGGTTCATCAATTATTGATTGATTGACTTATTGAGTGGTTGGTTTAATTGATCAAACTGGTTAAAGTTCGAGTGATAATTCCATCTTGCAAATTGGTACAATCTTTGGTTTAGTTTGAATAAACTAAGTGACGACATAGGTGAGTCATGGGGACCAAGACTGCACTTTAAAATTGAAGAATGAATGCTAGATATTACCAAAATAATCTCATTCTCATTAATCAATTAAAAGATACAATTGGGGGTTTATATACAATTGTAAGAGGCCTAAACCATAGCCATTAAACCGAATTAAACCAACATTAACTATAACTAGTTTATACAAGATACCAGTGTACAAAGACTCTATTAACATGAATTAAGACTATATACACTAATACTAGATGTATGATTATGACTAAACCTTACATGAGGCATATTTGTTTGGTTATATTCACATAATGAGTACATGAAATGATGTTTATGTGTTGTTCTATGACCAAATAATAATGATATTATTGTGTGGTATTGGTTGGTCGTAATGTATGAGTAAGTGTTTGTCATGAACTTGTTTCAAAGAAGTGAAGGACTACTCCACGATTTGCTCAAGAACCTTGTGATGGTAACAAACTGTGGAGTTCACCTCTTCTAAGATAGTTTTGGAGACGGGATTTGAAGCCAAATGAGAATAACAGACACAAACACATAAGTAAATACTGAATTTAAAAATAACTAGTCGCACCAAATAAAAAAACCTCTAAATAACTAACAATTGTTTCGTTCATCATCGAGGCGTTCGCTTCAATTTTTTTTTTATAACCGAGTGATCCGTATTTTTACCACCGACTAATTCTCTAGAGTAAGTGTCGCAGAGTAGCCTAATCACCAGGTTTTCTAATGTGTTTGAAGCGTGGCACTATTTTGACGACTAACTATTTGAAGTGATTAAGTAAATTTTACACTGGAAGGGAATCGATTCATGGCCTAACCTACATGACAACTCAATTTTCAGTAGAAACCACTAGACCACTGCCACTTGGTTCATTTCCTTCAACCTTCAATGCATAAGTTTTCATTGTTATTTATGTTCTTTTTAATTTGACGAATTTTCGTAGATAAAAAAAGAAGATATGTTAGTATTTTACAAACCCATAAAATGAACAAAAATAAAGGTAAAATATTGTGCTTAAGATAAATATAATTTCTTTATCAATAGAATTTCAATACCAACATCAAATAGAGATCAACCCCGGCGTATTTCGGATGCTTGAAGGCCCCGCTGATCCGAAGTGATTTAGAAAGATTCTTCCTCAAATCAAACCTAACCATTCATCAAGGCTGATATTGTGCCCAACAAACGTAAGAAAAGTATCAAGTAAAATAAATAGTAACACCCTTTGTATATCTCTCGAACAGAGAAGTGGTCAATGGTGGTGATATATGTTTGAAGACTTTGTGAAGAGATAAGTGGTCGATGTTGCGCCACTTTGGCGTTAACGTTGACGTTTGGAAAATAAGAAGCAATAACATAAATCCACGGTCAACAATTTCTGCTCCATTCATGTTGACCTACACGTGATGCATTTTGGAATGTTCCAGCTATATAATGATTTAGTTTTTTATTCAATATCTCATCCATTTTGTCGCACTATAATATAACAAAGCACCAATCTCTAGTGAGAGAACAAGTTAAAGTTGACCAACTAATATTCATTTACTGATTTGAGTGGTCACAACTCACAAGTTTTGACCACAATATAGACTTCTCTCGGTCAACAAAATTTTGTAGTTTATCATAAATATATTAACAATAATTTCCCACTTGTTGTTATGCGTTTAGACCGATTTCTAAAAATATCATGTTCTAGAATAGATAACGTTTTGGTATAAAATCAGTCTCTTCTTCTAGTGAACACAAGATAAACCTCAAAACAAAGTAAAAAGTTTATTAAGAAAGTAATGAAGACATTAATTGTGAAATGTTCCCTTCTATTGGCTCTTGTATGTAGCTGCAAAGCAGCAGATTCAATATGGCAACTCTGCAACACAAACTCAAACATCTCAGCAAGCAGCCAAGTCTCCAAGAACATCGATTCTCTTCTCGCGACGCTTGTCTCAAAGACTCCTTCACAAGGTTTCGTGACCACAACTTCTCCAAGTTACAACAAAAAAGAGAAAGTGTATGGACTTGCTCAATGTAGAGGAGATATCAGCAAGACCGATTGCTCCACGTGTATCCAAGACGCGGCCAAGAAAATCCGTGAAGTATGTCCGAACCAATCTGACTCAAGGATCTTGTACGATTTCTGCTTCTTACGTTATAGCCAAGAGAATTTCATAGGGAAGCTTGACACGGGGGCTGGTCTTATATACTTCAACATCGCTAACGTAACCGAAACTGACCCCAAAACGTTTGACAATGAGCTTGGGGCACTCTTTGACAAAATTAGGTCTGAGGCGGTTTTGCCTAAGAGTAAAGGTTTAGGTAAAGGTAAGACAAAACTGACACCTTTTGTGACACTAAACGGTTTGGTTCAATGCACAAGGGACTTAGGCGCTTTGGATTGCGCTCAATGCTTTGCAACTGCGGTCGGGAGCTTCATGACAACTTGCCACAACAAGAAGGGATGTCGTGTTTTGTATAGTAGTTGCTATGTCCGGTACGAGTTTTATCCGTTTTATTTCCCTCTTGATCCGGCTAAAACTGGTCCTAGTGTTGGTAGAATTTCTTCCGTTCGTCTCTCTCCGTAATCACAAAGTCTAATAAAAGAGTAAGTTTGACTCTAAAGAGTATATGTATATGTGTGCAAAATAAGGCTCTCTCCTTTTGTTTCTTCTTTAAGATGTAAGCAATTAAGTTGCCAAGTTATTTGTGTTCTAGATTCCAACATGCATATATAGTTGCATACATATCATCGGATCCTGTATATTTTATTTATCCTAAAGAAACTAATATGTCATCCATTTCAATATAAATATATATCGTTTTTGAATTTTCTTACCCATATTAAAAGGTTTACGATAAATTATTGTCTAAAACTATTAGAAAAATTTGTCATATGAGTTTAGTATAAATTTAACATTTGGATGACTTATAAAAATTAAACCCAAATCAAGGTCTAAACATCATTAGGAAAAGGCCACCAAAAACACAAAAACATCGTCTTGCATCGCGTGACCTATGCAACTCTGTTCAAGGCTCGGCTCAAGTGGATAACGCAGAGGTGCTTCGGCTTAAAGCTCATCGACATTTTAATAAAAAATCTTATATAAAAACGTCCAATTTATTTTAAAATATTTAAAATAAGGTTCCCATCTTTTTTTAGTATGAATTAGAACCCAATGCATTAAAAGTTGTAACATATAATGATGGAAATCCGTACAAGATGTATAAGTTTTAGTAAAAGACCCCAAATTTTGTCATTTGCCTTAAAATACTTAATCTTGTTGGACCTTGGACTGCTCTACTCCATCTCTGAAGAACAAGCAGCCGATAACTTTCTTGTAGAAAGGTACTCTACTGTTTCAAAATATAGGATGTTTTAGAAATTTTGTTTTTCAAAATATAAGATATTTTACACATTTTTATGCAACTTTTAAATACATTTAATATCTTATGATTATTTGTATTTTGTAGTCTTTTATATCATTGGTTAGATTTTAAAATTTTAATCTATATATAATAGCAATCTCAATAAATGCCTTTTGCACCTCTGAACAGTTACGTTTTTTTATCGCAACCTTTCGTTTAAATATTTACGGTTATTTTTTCGATTGTGTCTTTTTATCGCATTTTTTCGTTGAAATATTTACGGTTATTTTTTTACGGTTGCGTTTTTTTTATCGCATCTATTCGCTAACATATTTACGATTTTTTTTACAGTTATATTTGTTCAATTACAGTCGTATCTTTGCAGTTTACGGTTGTGTCTTCATAGTTGCATCTATTCATTTAAAGTTACGTCTCATATAATATAGATTTAAATTTTGATTTTTTAACTAAATATAAATTTTGCAATTGTTTTTTTTCAAAGAGTTGCAATTTGAATAAATATTTTATACGGTTGCATCTTTTTATCGTAACACCTCATAAACAATTGCGATTGTTTAGGTGAACCATTGCAACATTTACTTTATTTAACAAACGACTATTCAAGGTGAAGGAACCGGTGTTTGGTCTTCATGACAAGAGGATCTTGCTGGATGGTTCTGGTAATCCTATCGTCACTTTGAGAGAAAAGATCAGAGAGTAATGTTTTTTTTAACACAGAGCACACACACAACATGTATTCAAGTAACTAGTACTAATAAATAAAGAGCTAGGTAGGCCTTGGCATTCGGTTAACCATTCGATTTCGGTTCGGTTGTGTTCAGTTTCGGTTAGTTTGGATATGGTAATATAATAACCATTCGGATATTTTAGGAATTTCGGTTCGGTTCGTTTCGGTTATCTTTCGGTTCGGTTCGGTTTGGATATTTAAATAGATAACCGTAACTAACCAAACTTTTGTCATGTTCGGTTTGGTTCTGGTTTTTACCCAAAATAACCAAAATTTACCGAATATAACCAAAACTAACCCAAAATAACCAAAATATTAAAAAAAAAATATTAGAAAGAAAATTAAAATTTGATTCAATTTTGTAAAAGAGTATTTAACTTGGACAAATATAACAAACAATATTGGGATATTTTGATTATTTAAAGTATTTGATTGTTTTTATTCCAAAAATAATTATAGTTTTGGATATTATCTTTGGGTATCTTATAGGTTTTTAGATATTTCGGTTAACCTTTTGTTATCGGTTCGGTTCGATTCGGTTTCGGTTAGTTTGGATAGGAAATTTTACTAAAATCTTCGTTTCGGATATGGTTTGGTTTTTTTCGGTTCGGTTCGGTCGGTTATTTGGTTAGCTGTTTTTTTGTCCAGGGCTAGAGCTAGGCTTGATATGATTGCAGATGGTGAGCATGCATGACAGGTGGCAAGTGTTTAGAGGAGGGAGCACGGAGCAGCGTGATCTGCTGTACACGGTGAAAAGAGCGTCGATGCTTCAGCTAAAGACAAAACTTGATGTGTTTTTGGGGCACAACAAAGATGAGAAAAGATGTGATTTCAGAGTCAAAGGGAGTTGGCTCGAGCATTCTTGTGTTGTTTTCGCCGGCGAATCTGACGCCATTGTTGCCCAAGTAAACTCTCTTTCCTTCATTATTAGTTCTTTTTCAACTTAAGTCCTTTAGGGCCCATCTCATTTATCAATTTCTATGCATCATCTCACATGTCTCTACATAGTTCACACATTAAAGAAACAATGTTTAAATCCGGTTTTGGTCTTTGGTTTACTGTTTTAGAAGCCGGTTTTGATGGAGCTTTGATTTCGGTTTGGATCAAAAGCTAATATATAATACATTAGCTTATGAATTGCGAAGGTTTAAGAAAAAAGACATCTACTAATAGAAAAAGAAATCAATGGTATGGTTTTTGATGGGTAGATGCACAGGTAGCACACGGTGTAGAGCGTATTCTTGGGAAAAGACAATTTCTCAGTGACTGTTTATCCAAACATCGATTATGCCTTCATTGCCTCTCTCGTCGTCATTCTCGATGACATCAACCGCGAAAACCGCGCCGCCTGAGATTCAGATATCATCTCAGTTTATAATTATCATCAATAATGTGCTATTTACTGGTTTTGTTGTACTTATTCGTATTCTCTTAACTGTTAAACTTTGTGTGACCATTTCAATTGTAAAATAAGGAAATTATTTTGCTTGTGCCTCTCGTTAATGTTTAGTGACTACAACTACTATTAAAGGATTTATTTTTTCTTCACATAATTTCTATTTTTAGAATATATAATAATTTTGCATTAATACTTCGATTCTCCTGCCAATTGTACATGTATATCAATCATTACAAAATTTTATGTTAGTGACCAGACATTTCACATACTAATTAAAAAAAAACATTAATGAAAAATCTACAATTATACAAAAAAATCAAACACAAGCCCATCTAAAAATATTGAACGGCCCAAATGGTTATTGAAACGGAACGCATTTGCTGTAGGCTCGGGACAGGTATGACCGGAGAAAAATTAATAATCAGACAAATCCATGTGGCAATAACTGCTGGAGGTGTGGGACCGGGTGTTTTTGAGAAGACATGGTCCAAAACAAGTGAGAACGAATTTATCGGATAGCTGATTTTTTAAAATACACAACATGTATACAAGTAACTAGTAATAAACAGAGAGCTCCATAAACACACAACATGTATACAAGTAACAAGTAATCCGGTTTTGGTCTTTGGTTTACTGTTTTAGAAGCCGGTTTTGATGGAGCTTTTGATTTCGGTTTGGATCAAAAGCTAATATATAATACATTAGTTTATGAATTGCGAAGATTTAAGAAAAAAAACATCTACTAATTGAAGAAGAAATCAATGGTATGGTTTTTGATGGGCAGATGCACAGGAAGCACACGGTGCAGAGCGTATTCTTGGAAAAAGACAATTTCTCAGTGACTATGTATCCAATCGTCGATTATGCCTTCATTGCCTCTCTCGTCGTCATTCTCGATGACGACAACCGCGAAGACCGCGTCGCTTGAGACTCAGATTTTCTCAGTTTATAATTATCATCAATAAATGTGCTATTTATTCGTTTTGTGTTAAACTTTGTGTGATTATATCAGTTGTAAAATAAGCAAATTATTGTGTCTGTCGTTGATGTTTAATGGCTACAACTACTATTCGTGTATTTTTTTCTTTTCTTCATATAGATTCTCTTTACAGAATATATGATTAATTTTGCATTAATATTTCGATTCTCCTACCAAGTGTACATGTATATCATTACAAAACTTTATTTTAGTGACATACATTTCACATACTCCCTTTGTTCCTCCAAGTTTGATGTTCTAGTGTTTTAGGTTTGTTCTACCAAGATTGATTTTCTAGATTTTTGTTTTATTTTTAATTAATTGATATTATTAATCATAGATTTCAAGACGTAATAATTGAAAATAATTATCTATACTAGATTACTATTGGTTCATAGTTTATTAAAAATTTTTTTAACAAAAATAAATAATTATCAAATGATTTTTTCTTAATATATATGAAATCTCTATAAAAATCAATTTTCTAAGAACCGAGGAAATACTAATTAAAAAAAACAACATTAATACCAAAAAAATCAAACCCAAGCCATCTAGAAATATTTAACGGCCCAAATGGTTATTGAAATGAAATGCTTTTGCTGTAGGATGGGGACATGTATGATTGGAGAAAAATAATAATCAGATAAATCTACGTGGCAATAACTGGTGGAGGAGTGGGACCGGGTATTACTGAGAAGACATGGCCCAAAAACAAGTGTGAGCGAATTTGTCGGATAGTTGAGTTTGTTTTTTATCTCTATAAATAGGACTCGCCTTGTGGAATAAATGTATTTTTAGACGAGAATTTCAGTGGAATTCAGAAATGAGGCCTTCTTCTTCTTCTTCCTCATCCTCTGCTTCTCCTTCGTTTACGCTGTCTTCAGTGACAGTGGCGGTGGACAAAGCCACAAGCGAGCTTCTCCGCACTCCTGATTGGACCATCATCATCGCCATCTGCGATTCCCTCAATTCTAATCGCTGGTAAATATCACAAATATTTGATGATCTTGCTTAGTTATCATCATGAATCCCGATGTTGATGTTGAAATTTTGGCAGGCAATGCAAAGATGCGATCAAAGCCGTGAAGAGAAGATTGCAGCACAAGAGTTCTAAAGTGCAATTACTCACTTTAACGGTACATCACCCTTTTTTCTTTTCATGAACCGACCTGTCTGTCTTGTCTCTCGGTTATAACTGCATCCACTATCATCATCTCCTTAGTTGTTGGAGGCAATGCTGAAAAATTGTGGTGACTTTGTTCATTCTCATATCACTGAGAAACATCTTCTTGAAGATCTGGTTAAGATTGTCAGGAAAAAGGTTATTTTATTTATTTATTCTGAGCTCTCTTTTTAACTTTTCCAAGACACCCTCTTTTTTTCATTTTTTATTTTTGTGGATATAATAATCTTTGATATGTTTGAGTGTTGAAATTGTGTGTGAAAGGGTGATTTTGAAGTAAGGAACAGGATCTTGCTATTGTTGGATACATGGAATGAAGCATTCGGTGGAGTTCCTTGTAAATACCCCCACTACAATTGGGCATACCAAGAGCTTAAAGTAAACCCACTTTCTTAGAAATTTTATCATTCATTCTTTAGCTTATTAGCCTCTCATTATATTCCTTTTGAATCGACAGCGGTGTGGGGTGACATTCCCACAACGTTCCAAAGAAGCACCCCTGATGCTTGCACCACCACCTCCAATGACACATTCTTCTTCTTCTTCTTCATCTTCTATGAATTTACTGTCCATTGGTTCATTTAGAAGGCTCGACGAAGCTATGGCTACAGAAATTGAGGGCCTAAGGTAAGCTGAGTGCCTATGTTTCTCAAACAACCTACTATATTTTCAGTTACATTGTTTATTGATTGTTTCAGCTTATCAAGCCTTGAATCCATGAGAAATGTGATGGATCTTGTGAATGACATGGTTCAAGCCGTGAATCCATCTGATAAATCAGTAAGTTTGGTATCAATCCTTTTCAACAATCCAATACTATTTAAAACTCTCAATAATCTCTCTGGTTTGGTTATAAATAAAATCTTTCACAGGCTATAAATGATGAGCTAATAGTTGATCTAGTAGAGCAGTCCAGATCTAATCAAAAGAAACTAATCCAGATGCTCACTACAACTGCGTCTGTCTTCTCCACCTTTATCTACATCCTCTTCTTCAGCTTTACTTGTTCTTTTTTTTTTCTTACCTATTCTGCCTTCTTCTTCTCAGTGATGAGGATGTTATGGCACGTGGGCTCGAGCTGAATGACTCTTTACAGGTAGTGCTCGCGAGACATGACGCTATTGCATCTGGTGTATCACTTCCTATGTTGGAGGCCCCAGAGACAAGCTCTGCCCTCAAGACTTATGATGCAGCTGCTCTTGAGTCTGACTCTGAGTCTTCTTCATCGTCGAGCAGTGAAAGTGAAACAGATGAAGGGGAGGATGTTAAAGATGACTTTATGCAGCTAGCCAGAAGGTTAACCATTCACTCACAAACTCAGACACTAGTATTTTACACTCACAAATTAGTTTATAGACATTCTCGAATCTGCAGGCACGCTCTATTAAGTGCCGAACACAGCGATGAAGAAGAAGAAACATTGCTTCTAGGCAATGACAATGAAAAAATAGCGGAAACAGAAGCCAAGACACAGTGCAAAGATCTAGCTTTGTTCGACACAACAACAACAACCACCACCGAGTCAGAGCAGGACATTATAGAACTTCTCAGCCTAACTCTGTCAACGACTGCTCTACCGTCCCCACAAACGCAACCTCAAATGCAACCACAAACGCAGCCTCCATCGTTTTTTGCTGATGATAATATTCTTATGAACAACTACGTTGTCCCCTGGGCACAGTCCCAAGAAGAACCGCAAGTCCCAAAAATGACTCAGTTTGCACCATCGAGACCTCAGTTTCAGCCATGGCCTCTACAGCAGCAACAACCGTTTTCATACGGTTATCCTCAGCCACAATGGAGCGGTGGCCAAGTAAATAGTAATGACACAACATTGTGGAGCCAAGGAGGCAATGAGAATAAGGTCTTTGAGAGAAACTTGCAATACTTAAACTCCTTCCCCGCTAGAGCCACGGGGACATCCGGTGCTGCCTCTGTGCCTACGGTGGTGGACGGGCAGCCGCAGAGGCCCTATGTTCCTCCGTACAAATTGTTTGAAGATCTTAACGTTTTGCGAAACGCAGATGCAGGCGTTAGGAGTAGCAAATGACCTTTGTTGTAATTACGTTATAATAGTTCCAAAAGACTTCAGATTATTACAGTTACAAATTAACAAAGAGAACTAATAAGACTTCCAAGGTGAGGTAGAAATCTTTGGAAACTTAATATATGATTTAAGGAATAAATAGTTGAAGTTGACAGAGATCTAACTTTACTTGTGCCATTTTCTTTACCCAAGATGAATAGACAAATAATAAGAAAAAATATGAAGATGTAAGATATACACATACACAAGAACTATTTACAAAGCATTTACATGCGTAATATAGCCACAAATTTATTTGGCAAAGCCTCCTCAATTAGTATTGCTTGCATCTTTTCATTGGAGGCTAATTAATCAATTCTACAAATAACACCCAATTTTAGCCCAACTCCCTATTTTCAGCCTTAAGCTACTGGATAGGTGAATATGAAATTAGATGGATATATTGTGGTATGTTGTGCTTGAATTGCTTAGTATAATTATCGGTTATTGATCTCTCTGCCATTTCATGTCTCTGGCTTTTATAGACTAATATGCAACTGATAGTATTTTTGATACACCTCATGTATTTTTTCTTACATATCTGGCAAACACTACAAAAAAAATCCACATTGATAGCATACGAGGATAGCTCATTTTTCCCAATTGCTATTAAAAATAAGTTCATAATTTTTGTTATTGTATAATAGCGTTTAATAAACGCTAAAATAAAAATAGCTTTTAGTTAATGCTAAGATAGAAAATCTCTAAGCGGGAATGTAAAATCACTTATGCCGCTCAACATTTAGCTAAAAATTAAAAAAAAAAATTAAAAAAAATCACTTGTGCCCGCAAACATTTAACACTTTAACCAAATATTACACTTTTTTACCTCCAACACTTAATAAAAATCACAAAACCCACTTCGACCTAATTACAAACCATTCTTGCTTCTCTCCCGGCTTGACCCGTCGTCTCCAATGGCTCCGCCGCTCCGGTGAAGAAGAAGAACAAGAAGCCTCTAGATAAGGCAAAAAAGTTGGCGAAGAAATCGAAGAGGAAACCCAGGAGAATCAACGAAATTCCTTTGGATCCGGAGGCTATCGACTGGTGGGATACTTTCTGGCTCCGAAACTCTTCTCTCTCAGGTTCTCTTCTGTTTTATTTTAGTTTAATTCCTCTTCTTCTCAATTACCACAAGTCAATGTCGTTGCTAATGCTTTACTAGATTGTTACAGCGTCGGAAGCCAAAGCAGCGGCAAATCCAGCGTTCTCGTAGCACTCGTCGGCTGTGATTTTCTCCCTCGTGAGAATGAAGGCGAGAAACCCAGATTCTGATAGATCTAGTAATGGTGAAGATGAGACAATTAAGAACGGAGAAGATGATTGGGTGACAAAGTTTTAGAGATTGTAAAGAGGTTTTTGTGATTTGGTCATTACTTTTCTCTTTGCTTCTCATTTACGTTTTTTTTTTTGAATTGAATTAGATGTTGGGTTTGTTTTTTTTATTTGTCTTCCTCTTGATCAGATCTGCTATGAATTGAATTAAAGGAGTTTCGATTTGACAGAACAAATGGAGTTGCGACGGTCATATGCGGAAGATGCCGAAGAAGAAGGAGAAGCTGAGAGGCGGGTAAGCAGATCTTCGTGATGGTCTTTTATATTCTCTGAAACTAGGATTCATAGGACTAGAGTAGTGGATTGTGAAAGTAGAACTCAAGAAATAAATCAAGTAACATAGAAGACTTGAGATTACCATCGTGATGTTCATGTTTGGATTTTTGTGGAGACTACTCAACAACTACTTCTCCAACTCTGATCTGATGATAAAGATTCATGGCCTGGACAATGGGACATCTCTAGTGCTGGCCATATATCAGATGGTGATCCATCGCTTTTATCCGCACAGTAAGTAAATCCCATTCTACTTTTGTTAGTTCTTCTATCTGTTTACTTAAGGTTTCATGATAATTTGTGTAGGCGGGAGCTCCAGGAAGAGCTTGGCGTCAAACTCCCAAATGATGCATTGAAAAGATATTCGTTTTTCTACAGGAATGGTTTGTTTCTTGGCCTAAGTAAAATCTCCCTTCTTATCATCAACGTTTATTTTTACTTAAATAATAATTCAAGAATCCATTTCATCTTTGTTCTGTTTTTAAACAACATGGGTGTTAACGTTGCCTGTGGGAATGAAAGACGAGACAAAAGGAAGCATGGTTCTTCTCATAAGAATGTGTGTCACATTGTATTTTTTCTCTGGTAAGTATAGATCAATCGAATCCCATTTGCAAAGATGGAAAACAGGTTAATGCTGCAAGGTATGCTTATCTCATACGAGAGCAGCGCAAGGTAATTCATATTTCCTTCTTCTCTAAGCTATGGTCTTAGTTTTGCAAAACTGATTTAGTCTGATGCTAGGTCGTACTATGATAGTTGTTTTCTACTCTTGTTGTTATGATCTTGGTGATGTATAGTTCTTTTGTTAAGGGGGTAACACATATACGTTTGACCTGATATGATAGTGCTAGTGTTATGGGACTGAAACTATCTTGGTTTAGTGTTAGATGCTTCTCCTTTCATATAATTTCCAAGCTTATCTTCAACTCCTCCAACAATCTCAGTCTTCTTCTCCAACTCAGAGGTATCCACTTCCATGGACTCTTTCTTGTCCGTCACAACTTCTCATCCTCTTTGCTCAGATTCAAGTATGTGTTCTTTGTCTATATGTTATTCAGTTTCCAAAACTCTAGAATTGTTAGTTTTTTTTCTGGATTAGGTTCTGCTTTTTGTTTTACAATGGGAAAATGGTTGTGATCTTAAAAATTTACAGGAATTCAACATTGAGAATTTTGAGGTCGTTGAAGGAGAGAATAAAAAGACTAGACAAGAGTAAGAGAAAAAGAAGAACCAAATGGATGTCAAAAGGAAGATGTGAGCAAGGAAAAGAAAAAGAAAAAGAAGGAAAATGTGAGCTCATTCTACCGTCCTTGTTAGATAATGATTCTGGTTTTGTATGACTTAGTTTGAAACTTGTAATGTATGTTGTGGATGATTTATGAAATAAAATAATTCTATGAAAATTGGATATTTTGAAAATTATATACAAATTGGATTGTAATAGTAAATATTATTGCATTGACAAAATTGTTACAAATCAATAGATCATAGCCTAAACAATGAGCTATAATTTGAAAGAGTTATGAAAGAGTAGATTACAGTGTTAATCCAATGCTATAAGATATATAATTGTAGCATTCAGTTAACGCTATTATAGAAAAACATATAATAGCACACCAAAAAATGTTATTATATGGGTGACATCTACCATAGCTGCCGATATCATAGCATTTGTGAATTCGTTATGTTATATGTATGATAGCAGATTTTTTGCGCTAACGATGAACATATTTCTTGTAGTGAAACTAAGTTTATTTGCTTCCCGGTTTCTCAGTTGTGTTTGTAAACTCTCTTATGTTGCAGCCTTTGCACCAATGAACACCGCAGCACCAGACTCTAGAGACTTGAATTGGAATGCACAGAGACAGTCATTTGATGCTGAGAGATACACTCGGGATTGATTTGATCGTTCATCGCATGGGTTTCAGGTTCTTGGCACTATCATTTTCAGTGTGTCACGAAAATGTAGATCTAGCAGAAGATCGAGTCATAATCCGAATACAAAAGAAGTTAGTAGCTTATCTATTAGAATGTCCCACATTGCTTGGGATTAAGATCTTTGGGTAATATATAAAGGATGTGGCAATCCTTAACTCTTGAGCTAGCTTTTGGGTTAAGTTAGGCCACATTCCTAATATGGTATCAGAGCCCAAGGTTGGCCCAACAAGCAAATTTCCACACAAATGGTTTCCCACCTATGTGGCCCATATAAGTGGCATGTCTTATTGTATTTCCGAGATGTTGGGCTTGGGCTGTTTCCCGTTGGACCGTTTCCCACCCACATCTCGAGGAGGCCTATTAGAATGTCACACATTGCTTGGGATTAAGATCTTTGGGTAATATATAAAGGATGTGGCAATCCTTAACTCTTGAGCTAGCTTTTGGGTTAAGTTAGGCCACATTCCTAATATTATCTGACACAACACGGTTTGGCATCTGATTGTACACTTGGAGAACCGTGTTACAAAACAGAGGGATCACACTTCCTAGACTAGACGGTGTTGGATCATTTCAGTAACGAACTGCTCATAAGTCACACAATCCCCTTCTCCACCAAGAGAGTTTTGATAATTGTTTCATATTCATCCATTTGCAAATGAGATCACGAATCTTGACATCAATTGTTGTGAGAAATGTGAATAATGGAAAGACACTTCAAATATATGCATGAATGTAGTCATTTCATGGGAAAATGGCCAATTCATAACGAATCATAACCTTTTGTTACAATACGTACATGAATTACAGACTTGTGAGATTCATACACCAAACGAAAACTTTTGGCCAATTCATATACAAACGAACATGATTTTGAAGTCGGTGTATGACTCTAGAAAAAATGTTTGCCAGCTACGCGAAAGATACGTCATCACATAGTCACACATGCAGACTTTAAAAATGTTTCGTTAGCTACACAAAGTATTGACATTACATACAGACATCCCCGAACTAACATAAGTCATGTTGCAAACACCATAACCATCTAATTCCAGTGATTCAGTTGCCGGAATCCGGCATTGACCAGCATTGACCGGCGTTGACCGATGTTGACCAAAACAAATTTCAATTTTTTTTTTTTGCATTTTATTTATTTGTCTGTTTTTGATAAAAAAAATAATTATTAAAAAATTATGTAATAATTTTACTTAAAATATATCAAAAAATAATATAACAAAATAAACCACAAAAAAATTATACAACAAAATTTTGGTATATATTTTTGTAATATACCACAAAATAGTCCATAAATTTTATTTTGTGCTATATTTATTTATAAAATTTTGGTATAATATACCACAAAGTATATTTTGTTATATGACCAAAATTTTATAAGAAAATATAGCATAAGAAATATTTTGTTAATAAAATTTTGGTAATATAACAAAATATACATTTTCCTTTTGGCAATCATTTTTTACCTTCAAAGTAATATTTTTCTTCTCGGTTATTCATTGTTGAATACCACAAAAAAAAATTCCAAAAGAAAAAGTTATATTTTGTTAATAAAATTTTGGTAATATAGCAAAATATACATTTTCTTTTTGACAATCATTTTTTACCACAAAATAATATTTTTTCTTTCTTAGTTGTTCGACGTAGAATACCACAAAAAATAATTTTTTAAAAAAATGTGTATTTTTTATATTACCAAAATTTTATAAATAAATATAGGACAAAATAAAATATATGGACTATTTTGTGGTATATTTAGTTATATTACAAAAATATCTACCAAAATTTTTGTTGTATATTTTGTTGTGGTATATTTTGTTATATCATTTGTGGTATATTTAATTTTGGTATATTTTTAAGTAATTTAAATTATTTTTTATCAAACTGAATTCATAAGGAAAGAATATTATTTATGTTTGCATAATATAAGTTAACATGTCATTTGATCTGACAAATCGACAATTATTGTGCTATAAACCGTGTTGGGATTTCCTACATCGACTATGATTAATTTAAAAAGATGTGAATTGGTTTTGTTCAAGTTATTATTTGCGCTTGTACTTGTAATGTTGTCCAGTAACTCATAAAAAGCTTTAAAAAGTATTGAATGAAAATTGTAAAGAACTTTTAAATTTAGAAACTTGAATGATAAATCTACATAACAATGCGAAAATAAGTTGAATTTGTGGAATCTCTAACGATAAATGCAGGATCCAAAATCTGGTTAATTTCATATCTTGTAAATTTATTATCCAAATTTCTATTATTTAAAAAGCTTTAAAAAATTGTTTTAAAACCCACTGAAAAATTGAAAATCTTTTCAAAAAAATTTAGAAACTTGAATGCTAAATCTACATAACGATGCGAAAACAAGTTGAATTTGTGGAATTGCTAACGACAAATGCTGGATCCAAAATCCGGTTAGTTTCACAACGTCTTGTTAATTTATTATCCAAATTTCTATTATTTAAAAAGCTTTAAAAATTGTTTTAAAACCCATTGAAAAATTGAAAATCTTTTCTAAAATTTTTAGAAACTTGAATGCTAAATCTACATAACAATGCGAAAACAAGTTGAATTTGTGGAATCGCTAACGACAAATGATGGATCCAAAATCTGGTTAGTTTCACAACGTCTTGTAAATTTATCATCCAAATTTCTATTGTTTAAAAAGCTTTTAAAAATTGTTTTAAAACCCACTGAAAAATTGAAAATCTTTTTTCTAAAAAATTTAGAAACTTAAATGCTAAATCTACATAACGATGCGAAAACAAGTTGAATTTGTGGAATCGCTAACGATAAATGATGGATCCAAAATCCGGTTAGTTTCACAACGTCTTGTAAATTTATCATCCAAATTTTTATTACTTAAAATTATAAAAAAAAAAAAAACTGAATGCTAATTTTTTTTAAAAAATAAAAAAAAAGTGAAAATTGAAAAAGGTTAAAATCCGTAAGAAGTTTTACAAAAATCTGTAAACATAAAAATTCAGCGAATAAAAGTTTTAAATTTATTAATTAAAAGAAAAAGAGAAGAGATGAAATTGACCTTGTTTTTATGGGCCGGAATTGTGTTTTGTTTGTGCTTTTCACATAGATCTCTATCTTTGACCACCGTCACCGGCAAACGAATCCCGATCCATCCACCTTCTCAAGCTTGCCTCTCTTTGATCATCATCTCCGTCAACGATGTAACACCCAAATCACAGACCAGCAGTCACGACAAACTGACGGAGAAGAGAGATCGCACATACATCTATGATCTCTCGCTTCGAGTGATTGGAAACAAAGGGCCCGTCGTCCATCACGCTCTCGTTTCTTGTTGGCGAAAAAACTCACAACAAATCATAGATGAAATAGAAGAAGCAAAGGAAGCAGAAATCGAAGAAGAGAATGCTAAAAAAGCAGAGCATGTAATTGCAATCTTCTCACTTTATTACTCTTATCTTTCTCTGTTTTGTGATGATGATGTTACTAAAACACGATTAGACACAGAGAAGATAGACTATATTTATAGACTCATCTTCTGTGTAATTTCCTTTTTTTCCACTGTTTGTTTGGGATTCAAGTTTCCTTTTTTCTTTTTACTCCTGTTATTTCCTTTTTACCCTTTCGTTTGGGTTTTTATGTGAATAGAACAACTGGGCCTAATTGATATCTGTAAGGCCCAGCCCAATAAGATATACTATCTGAGAATAGATCTAAACCCTAATAAACAAAAGTTTCACGTGCTCTATACGTCTCTAGTTTACTTTGTTTGTTATTCAGACAAGTCTCCGAAGTTCTCGCTAGCCGCGGAAACCAAGTCTGCCGACGAAAACATCTTCCGGCCGAAACAGGTCTCGCGTGAACGAACCTTACTGGGCAGAGATATACGCCAGTAAGATCTCGTTATATCTCTTGAAGTTGTTTGGTCTTTTGATTAGATTTTCGTCTGATTGTTAACTAATATTTAATCATAGTAAATCTTTTCCAATGGATTGTATTGATTTTTGATTCCATGGTGTCTCCGGTGGCAGAGGGTAACACAGGTGTGTTTTGGGACTTGGTGGATTTTCCAATCCCTGAATGTGATCCTTATTTAATCATCAAGAATATAAAATCAACTCTTGAGGATAAGGGTTGTCAAAATGGTCCTGTGTCAATCCAGTTGTACCAAGATGAGAAAAACCTCCTCCCCAAAGAATTGATTGATAAATATGAGGCTGCCGGAATCAGTATCAATTTCGTACCCGATAGTGAGTGAATTCCTCTTTTACCTAATATATTCATATCGATTTATAATTTGTAATGTAATCTAGATCTTGGTTGATATGTAGTTCCTGAGGCGTATGGATATGCTAGAGATCATAAGATGTTAGTGGACATTCTTCGGTGGGCAGTGGACAGTCCTATGGAATCCAATTTGATTGTACTCTCAAAGAACTTGAAAGAAGAGTTGACTGTCTGTGTTATTCAAGGTTTGCATGATAGAGGTTACAATGTTCTCTTAGCAGTTCCTACAGAAGAGATACCTTTTACTGAAAGCTCAGCATGGCTTTGGGATGGCCTTTGTGCAAGCCGAAGCTCACAACATGTTGACAATAAGGCGGATACTGTTGCTGTTGCCGATTCTGTGTAGTGACTAGGGAGCAAATATCGGTAGAGGAGACGAACCTTATGTTATTCTCTTTGATTTGATCATTTTAATTTTTTCTTCATATAAAACAAAAACAAAAATTAAAATATCGAAAATACTCTTTTATGGACTAAGAGAAAATGCATGCATGTATGTGTATTTTTGTTATTCTGATGTTGTTTTATAAATATGTGAAGTGTTGTGGTAAAAGCAAAAGGAGGGGTATAAGGTTTGTGTAAGCGTAGTTGAATTTATGGTAAATTGCTCGATGGTAGTATTTATTGTGAGGAGCTTGTTTGACGCTGATCAATGTTTGAGATCGTTTTGGGTTTGTTCCAAGATCTCTCACTCGTTACCTGCAAAATGCTTCTTTATATTGAACGACAGTTCTTGGGACACACGGTAACTGGGTCTTTTAACACATCATTAAGGTGTCTGGATGATGAACGCCAAGGTAACTGGGTCTTTTATCATCCTTTGGCTTTAAGCCTAACTTTTCAGAAACCGACTTGGACTTGTCTCTCAGTTCCTCGAGCATCTGTTTAGTGAAGGAAGTCAAGATGTGCAATGCCCTAGGTGAAATTATCATTGACATCAACAGTAAATTAGAGCACTACCAATCCTTGCAGTTGTGGCATTACCAATGTGATGAGAGCTCATCAATGTCACAAATAAGAAGAAGTCATTGTTGAAACTGCAAACGCTAGGTATGTGAAAAACTTGCATCGTGCAGTGCTTTTGTTTGGGGCACTCAAAGCTGTCTACTTACAGATATGCTGTGGAAAGGATGGATGAAAATCTTTGGGATAAGGTTTTAAAACATTTCCATCCGTTATTGTTTTACCAAAAACACAACATTATGACCCAAGTCCCAATTAAGCCAACTAGCACACTCAATAAGTCAATAGTAAGACTAATAAGAGAGTTGCATACAACAAAGAAGGGATTTGTGTAATATAGATAAATAGAAAGTTGAAGACAATGCAGTGTCCATAAAGAATCACTCAACTTTGATGTTGACTCATCTACAACAGCATCACTTGGAAGGTCACTCCCCTTTGGAATCTTTCCTGAATAATCAGTCACCGAAGTGTCTGATCCCAACATACTGTGAATCACATGAAAGAACGTTAGACTATACTTGGTTACATCTTCAAAGCTCATGGCAAGAAAAATTAATGAAGAAACTCCATACCTTCTATCAACGATGACAATTGAATGTAGCTCACAATTCGCAAAGCTGCAAATAAAATGCAAATTATAAACCCAATAGATTAAAAAGTCCTAACTAAGAATGTGAAAGCTTACTGGCTGCAAATTTCCTTCTTAACATCTGGATGACACTCGTTTTGTAGTGCATTCAATGTGTGAAACAAGAAACCACAGTGTGTCACAATCGCTATCTCTTTCTCTTTCCTTGTCCATAGCCTACAAATCCAAAACCAGCCATCATACACAGTTCGGTCCCATCAGCATTTCCGATAAATCAACAAGACTAATGGAGATTACTTAAATTCTACATGGAAAGAATCTTCTTTCATCAGAGATTGATCCTATTTGATGCCAACTTCTACTTATCAAACTAACAGTGTCGAGGAAGCGGAGAGGATGTTTCTCTAAGTTTCACGTTCTGTACAATCCATTAAAAATAACTAATCTCCTAGAGTTTAGGTAGAAAAGAAAATATACCAGTTCAGGAACCTTTTTCCTCTAGCTGCAAGTTCTTCAATTGTTTCCCTAACATCAGCCTTCCATAACTTGTCTTCCTCGCTTTCTATCTGATCGCAAATTTAAATGTGAGGAGTCATTTGAAGCACATATAAGTTGTTTGGCGGAGCTGGTCGCTGCTATTAGTCAATTGGGCAACCAGAAGATTACAAGTAATAATCAATGCCAGGCACATCTAAGACTCTCAATTTTACTTGCCAGTGACAAGTCAACTGCAGGGAAAAGAAACTGATAGTCGCTGATACTTGTCCTCTGATCACATGGATGCACTCCCATGAATCTACATATCTCTATAGTTCGTGTATAAATTGGCTGTCTTCCCTCATTTCATAACAAACAGTGTTGCTTATGAATTAAGACCAGAACCAGGAGAATAAACGTAACACACAAAGAAACAAAGAAACAAGAAGCGAAATAAGGGTTATACAACTGTAACATGAACTGAAAATACTTTAAAACGAAAGAAGAAAGCACAAATAACCCCAAATAGAAGAATGGGCGCACACGAAACCACAAAGCTTAGAAACAAAAGATGGACAGAAAGTAAAATCATTCAAACACTAGATAAAGGCCCTTCTGTTTACAATCACAAAGCGAAATGACAAAAAAAAAAAAAAAAAACTAAAGAGAGATCACTTGTGCTATGTACTTATGGTGATGGTGAGGACCTACGATGATGAGGCTTGGCGAGCACGAACGAGCGCATTGAGTTCCCTCACTTGGTTTCTCAATCGCTCTGGGTTGCAGAAAAAGTCCACAAATACCCGTCTTTGAAGTTCCACATCCTTGGCGTGATGCTTCACGATCTGCAGCAATAGTAGTATAGTGTATATTTAAATTGTCTATTTCACTATAATCCATATATATATACATTCATAGGAGAGGAATTAAAATGAAAAGATTAAGACTCACCTCCCTTTTATTGCGGTGCTCAAGCGTCACCTCTTCCACCGCTGTAGAGAGTTTGGAGTTGATTTTCCCCATTTCATCAAGTTCTTTCATCAGTGGCTAATGTTACATGAAGGAAACAACATGAGTTAAACTTTCATATGTTAGTTTTGATTAACGACTAAAAATGGTAACTGTGTAGTGAGAATTATTTTACCCATGGTGTCAATATGGGTTGTGCCGTAGTTGAAGACGCAAAGAGCAGTTGCTGCAAGTTCTGAATATGGGTACACCTGAGAAACAGAGAAGAGACAATAGTGATATATGAGCATCGTAAATACTTGTTTCTGTGAAAGAGTTTGAGGATTCTGGACTCACAGCTCATTAATGCATCTGTTTCGGTCATCTGGAAGGGAATTCTCGAGGTCAGACTGAAGAGACGACAGATCGGATTGAAGGGCAACTATCTGCTGAATGATGGCTGGAGCTGAGACATATGTTGATAATCCGGCTTGGGTACCTACAACAGGAAGAGATGAAGTTTATCAGCCTAAATTAGGTTTGGAAAATATCAGATAAAGGGAAATAATTTGTGTAAAATGATAGTGTTGACTACTTGAGTGAATGCTCAAGAGATCTCTAACTCCATGTAAAAAGCTGTCACGGTCATCCACCGCTCCCTGTTCTTGGACATCAGATGCAGCCTGGATCAGTGCCGAACACCGCCCCTGAATATATAGTGAAAAGATGAATTAGTTTCATTATCTGATAGTTGCAGGAAAGACTGGACTGTAACTATGGCTACGACCATACCACACGGCTTCTTGTGGCGGAGAGGTAACCCTGCAGTTCGGATTCAATTACTTTTAGCAGAGAGAATGCTCCAAGCATGTTTTTCTTTTCTAGCTGACATGCTAATTTCAAGAACTGGTGTCTTGCTAGCTGATTAACCAGATGATTGATGAACTGCATCAAAATTTTCGGAATATCAAAGACAGATTAAAAAGTAGATCTTGGTATCTCAAACATGGAAAACACGCAGTTGTTGCCAACATATCTTGAAGATATCAAATCAAAAGAAATACAAATAAAACTGAAGGCTAACATACCACTTTCTGCTTACTAATATACAGCTCTTGTCGCATGACCTTTAGATCGTAATCACCTAGAAGGTTATGATGAGTAAAATTATATGAAAGCCCCAAATTATCCAAGAGCTTCGGGTAAAAAGCAAATTGTAAATGCTGAATACCTTGCAAGATATAGGTGTCCTGCAGTTGTGCGAGCTCCCAACATAATTCGGGAATAGTCTAAAAAGAAGAATGGAGTAAGAAAATATGTAGTTACTCAAAGAAGAGCCTAGTTTTTAGAGTTTTGAAACACGATACTTACAACGTCAAAAATTAAGTACATAAACAAACCTCAGATAAGAGTTTTTCTTCTTTCTGATAAAGGGTAGAGATTTCTTCGACTAGATCTGCATGTTTTCTCCTGCAAAGGTAAGAACATGATCACCGGAATACAGTATGACAAGTTAAAGACTCAATGAGCTTTGATGTTTCATGTTCTTCTACCTTAGAGAATGTAGATCAAAATGAATATGAGCTTCAACTGATGTTACTTGAGATTTGAGCGTCAAGAGAATAGCTTGTTGCTTAGCATTCTCGACCTGAGCTTCAATCCATTGTCTCTCACTTGTTCCAAAGCTGTGAATCACCAAGAAAATGCCTTGGAGAGTGAGAAAATAAGTATGCGGGGAAATTCCAAAATTTTATATGCCCTAACTAAAGTGGTCTCCAGTATTTCTTAAGTCTAAGTAGCAAGAAAGACCCTTGTACGTATACAATTTTTCTCAACTAAAAGACTGTATCCAGATCCAGAGTAACGGACAAAGTGAAAGCTGAAAGTTATATTGCCGAAGTACCCCATAATACATACATGGACCGAAGCCGTTGCAGTTCAGCTACGCGTTGATGCTGTGACTTTTCCAAATCTGCTGCATTGTAATTGACAAGTTATAGATGCACAATATCTTCAAAACATAGGAATTTTATTATACAGAGGGAAGTTACATAACTGCACAAGGATATACGCATTTCAGGCAAAACAAAAGTCACACTGTAGGAAAGTTACCTCGCAACATGTTTGATGTATCATCAAGACTGACCCATGAGCATTTCGATTTTCCTTCCTCTGCAACTAAACGGTATGGCCCCTGACATGATAGCAGATAGTTACATTAAAAAAAAAAAGAGTGCATAAATAGATGCAAGATGAATAACAGTTGATACTTTCTCCATTCTCAGAAATTGTCAAACCACAGCATTTCTCACAAGGTACTAGGGATAAGATCTCAATGTATTCACCACTACTTTCATTCACTTACTGTATCTAGTTGCTTAGCAAACCACTGATTTAGCTCCTTTGTGCAGGCTGAATCTCCGGCCAAGTAGGCATGGAAATCAGAGTATGCTAAGTATATTCCATCCTCTGCACAAATGAAACAGCCAATTAAGCTAGCCGAAAGAGTTGATGACAGTTAAATAAATATTCCATGAAAACAACCAGTTAGAAAATTGTTTTGCTGACATAGCTGTCAACACCACTTCTTCGTCTATCATCCAAAAGAAATGTCTACAGAAATACAACTAATAGAATAGTTGTATTAAAATTAAATCCGGGCTACAAACAGAACCTTGGTCCAACGTAATACTTATCAATCTTTCAAATAACTACCAGAGCTGAAGTTCCTTATCCAAATGCTGCTAATTTGACAGTTGTATATTGCATTAAAGCAATTAAAATTTTCAGCTTCAAAGCAGATTACAGTTATAAAAAAGTAAAAAGCACAAGATTGAGGGGGATACAAGGGACACCTTCGCCAGAATGATAATGCGCCAGCTCTTGAGAAGTGGAAGCCAATCTTCCTAGAACTCCATTCATCTAAATCACAGGAAAATACCGAAAGGAAACATCACAAACTTATCTCAAGACCAAAAGAATTGCAGATTCAACTTCACAACTGTGTGAGTGCATGTATTAAACCTGCAAATTTCTAGCAGACAGGCTGTCTTCTATAGATGTTATCTGTCCAGAGACAGCAGAAGTTGCAGCAACTCGAGCACGTCTCCCTTGAATAAGAGCTGAAGATTGGCCAGTGAGTAAATCATATTGAGTCTGTAACCGCCTTAGCTGCCTCTGCAACTCTAAGGCTTCAGCCTTATGCGCCAAAGTTGCATCTCTATCAATTAAAAGAAACTGTCAGCGGTGCCATGTAATGATTGGTATACACGACTACATCAACAAAATCTTGTGCACTTGAGAGCACCTCTAATAAATAATTAGTCATACATGATCATCCAAGTGACGTGAAACAAAGTCCCTGGAAATATCTCACAGGGAATAACAAAACACATTTATATAAAACACCACAAGGTCAAAGAAACCTATAAGTACTTTACTTATGTAAACGCATGACCTACGGAGATAATTGACATGAAACCAAATTTCTCAACAAAATCACCCTACTTCTCACAAGGAAAAAAAACATTTAACACTGCACCATCGGTCAATAAACTTAGTGCGCACACAATAACCCAAACTAAGAAACCTGGACAGTTTGTACTTGTTTCAAAGGGCCTTATAATAGGCATGAAACAGAAAGTACAAAATCCCATATGTGATATGAAGGTCTAACCTTACTTCTTTAATGCTTTCTTCTGCTCCAAAAACCGCCTCCTGGTTATTTCTCCTGGAAGAAAATGCTGATATGCTATCATAAGCCTGGTCTAGATCGTCGCCCTAAATCCATGCAAAAGAAACGCACAATAAGAAGGCAAGGAAATAACATCTTAAGACAGACACATACGTCTAATGAACTCTTAAAAGCCAAGAAAAAGTAGAATGACACAATGGAGTTACCTCTAAGAGTTTCCCATCTCTTTGAAATTGCTCATATCTGGATCCAGAAACAAGAGAACAACCCATTAACCACTGATAAATGCACTAACTACATAGAGAAGAAGCACAAAACTTAAAATGCAGCAAAACATTGATCAGTGAGAGAATAAGCTATAGCTAGCAACAACAATCGAAAGTAAAACCACAAGGATTGCTCTAATTGCAACAATTTAAGCTTCATCAAAATTGAATATAAACCTAATTCAACCAAACAACATTGAGAAGTGAGACATTCGATGTGAATCTGAGAATGGGAGCGGAAGAGAGAACATACAGGGATAGTTCAGCGAGGGAGAGGACATTGGAGGGGCGAAGAGAGGAACAGATCCAGTCGAGAATAGGTCGAGCATCGTCGTACTGAAACGGCCACTCGAAGCTGTCGGGATCCAATTTTCCGGCGCCTTCGTAACCTAGCTCCGCCACAAGAGAGCACAGTCTCGCGCTGCTCATCTCCGATCGCCTTCTTCTTTAGCGCCGGTGGTTGTGGGAAATTATACGATTGCCTCGAAATGCAATTTGAAATTCATTCGGTATTTGTTGCCTCTAATTCAATTTTTGAAAGTTATGTTTTTTTTTTTTTTGGAAGTAAAAAAAGAAAAAGAAACACTGTTTTTGATATTTTAGATTTCAAACTATTTAAAATTAGTAATTTACCAATCTTTCACTGATTAATATTTTGTCAAAGAAAGAAAGTAATCCAATAACAACAAGAGACAACAAAAACCAAATGTAAGTCTAAAATTAAAATTGAAATTGAGATCAATAATGAAATTTCGTTGCAACGACATTCACAAAAGCCACCGTTGAATCGATAATGTTCACGATTGCTTCATAAATGATGGATTCGTAGAGCTTATACTCTTGTTTGATTTCTTCTAATTGGTTTACTGATTTTGGAGAGTTGTCTTTTGGTTCTATAGAGTATCACATGAATCAATCAAGCTCATATAAATCAATGTATCAAAGACAGGAGAAAGGCAGAGTTATACAATGAGGGGAAACTAATGTTGTTGCTACTTTTGTTGATCACTTGCCTATAATGAGTTTGGCTCTGGCATCTCTTTTGTTGATCTGGAATTGGTCTCCTAGTCCCAAATGAGCCATCAATAACCAAACAAAGCTGATGAGTTCTCCTCCTTTACTTAGCTAAGCTGCGTGGTCTATAGCGCCACAGTTAGTCGCTGCATAACAAAGCAACTCAACCCACACTTGACTCACTACCCTCCACATCTCTGTGTCGTCCCCGTTTTTGTTTAAACTCTTAAGCTCTTTGGCCAGCATGGCCCCATCAAAGAGGGCAGACTTGCTTCTGTCTTCTTTCACATCGATAGGCTCAGCTTTTGCTGGAACCGATACAGATAATATTGCAAAGCTAGCTTCCTCTGATGACATTAACAACTGTGTAATATGCCTCGTATCGAATAACCTTTTAGCCTCCTCGTAGGTGTCTCTAAATCTAATCTTTCCAATACCCACAACAGCTGACATCAGACTCGGTTGCATCATTAGGAGGTAAATCATGTAGTCTGAAAGGATTTTACTCAACTCACGCTAGCTATGATACGCATCATACACTTCACTGGCTTCTTTTGTTTGGTATAAGAGCTTAGTGGCAATATGCCACACAAGAAAGCTCTGATCATAATCCATATCCATCACATAGCGTAGAAGTTTCTCACGTTTCTTTTCTGTTCTGCGTCTTCGGGTCCAGTCACCTCTTGCTGAAGATACCCTCATGGCGCTTCCACAAATTCAGGGTGAGACGATCACTGAAGCTGAGGATCACCTTCTCTATCTGACACATAATATGTTTTCTTGCACAGACCGATAGCCGAGGAATGTAAAATGTGCAGAAGAGGCACAACCTAATGTACACTCTTCATTCATCCAAATTTTATCACTTCACCAAAGACTTATCTTATCGTCAATCCACTTGATGAATAGATGGCTTCCCCATTTTATTAATTTATAACACTTTACAATGACACGTACAACATATCTGGTGACAAGCCTGTCAAAGATATGCAGGTGTATCAAACCCTTGGTATGATGGAGTCGCCACGGCTTTATCCATAGGCAGTATCCGATCAGATTGTGTGCATGTACATACTCCGACCACCTACGAAATAGGAACATCGTGTCCAGCACGTCATGAGACTTAACCCCGGGATTCCTGCAGCATTCGTACTCCTATGTCTTCAGCTCCCTGACCCCGAGAATCCAGAATCCAGTTAAGAAATCTGTCAAACCTGGTGTCTGTATCATCCACCTCATCTTTCATTGTCCTCAATCTGACATACGTCCAGTCAGATGCATAGAACATGATCAGAGCAATGGAATCCAGAGTTATTCCTCCTATCAACAATGCGTAAGTAAGGCCAACATCAAATCCACCATACTCGTCCTTGTTCTTGTATTTGAAGACGCTGAGAGCTGCTATCAGGCATCCCAGGGCAATGAACCTTGAAAGTGCGGATGAGGCAAAATAATGTACAGAAAATAAACAAAACAAGAAATTTGTTCACGAGGTTTGTTTTTTCTTACTCCTCAGGATCAAGTTTAGATTTCGATTTGACACTAGAACAAGAAAGCAAATACAACCTATTCGCAAATGCGTAAACTAAGCACAACCCTCTTGATTCGCCGCTTCGTTCTATAACGTGAACTCTTAAGGATAATCTCTACCCTTAACTAAACTCTCCTGGGCCTAGATTTAATCAGGATAACCTAACCCTGAGCTAAACTCTCTTTAAGCCTAGACTTCAATTCTCCAAATTATCTAGAGCAACCGTCACACACGAACATTACACCAACGAAAAAATAAGCTTGATCACACAAGCACCAAACCGCGAAACTACGTCGCACACGATCTCTCAGAAAGCTTGCTAAAATTTTTCTTTTTTTGCATCAACTCTCTTGCCTCTTCAAGACGTCCTCAACTCCTCCTTATATATCCAACATGAATTCCTAATCAACATAGGAGGTTTCCAAATTTCATAAGGAAAAGTAAAATTTCCTTTTACACTTTTTCTTTTCCTTAGCAACCTCCACTTTCATCTATTTTTCCAAAACTATTCTTTAGTCCTTTTTCCTTTTTGACCCATCCAAAATGTGTTTTAATCTTGTCTTCACAAAACTTTATGAAACCGACACTCACACAAAAAGAGAAGCAATCATGTATCACTTCATGTGTCATACATCAACTCCATCAAACATAACAACTACATTTTCATTCTCCCCCTGTTTGACTATGTTTGTAAGCTCAACAATTCTAAATCCAAAACAACATCTTCATTCTCCCCCTGAAGGAGTCACAACATGGTCAAAACTAATTGGAGGTTTCTCTCGCTTTGCAATACGAGGTTGATAGCCTAGTACACTGCCTCCATAGAAATTGTTTCCTAACCCAAATCTTGTTACGCCTTAAACCTTCGTGAATGAATTCTCGAATGAATCTAAAACAATTCCTATGTCTTTGAACTCCACAATGATAACATGTAGGACTATGAAATCTCACATCATAAGCATTATCCATTCGATTTCTCTCCCTCAAAAATCTGAAATACCTTGCCCAATATGCCCAACAATACCACAATGATGGCAAATAGGTAAAAAAAAACTCTTCGAGGTGCACTCTGCAATTCTTGAACTTTTCTTGTAGTTGTTACAGTCTCTGTATCTGTTCTCGTATCAGATGTAGTCTTTGCATCAGTTACATTTTTTGCATCAATTACAGTCTCTATCGTAGTTTCTTTCATAGTTCCTGATGCATACATGATTTTTCCACGATAAACAAACACCGGAGCCATTATTAATCCAAGACCATACCTATAAGTTTTGCCAATATTCGGAATATGATCCAACTGCTTTGTGCCATTATTAAGCATCCTCAAACTTTTTTGAGTTTCTTTAAGTTGAAATCTAGCTTGTCTTGCTTCTTCTTCTTTCTTTGTTGCATACTTTTGTGTTTCAACAACTTGAGCCTCTAACTTGACTTTCTCCTTAGTCAAAAGTAATTTTTCCTTAACCAATTTAAGCCAATGTTCATATAAGGCTTTCTTAGCAAACTCTTCATCATCAATACTCTTTGTATCGCTATCACATTCATCATTTTCACATCAACTGCAGGTCCTGTTGCGGACGCTGATGCAGACTTTGTTTCAAATGCTGACGCAGACTCTGTTGCAGATACTAACGCATGTACTATTGCAGATTTTGCTCTAGAGCTATACTCAAAAGTTGTAAACGCCACAAAATTCTTCAGCTCAACACCATCATCTGTATCAGTTTCAGAATCACTCATGATAAATTTCTTCTTCTTTCGCTTCAGCAAATTTGCACATTCAGAACGCATGTGCCCAAAAACTTTGCACTCAAAATATTATCTAAATCAGGCTAATTCGATATGTCTAATATTGATGGTATTAAAAAATAAGAAAATGAGGATTTAACCCGTATTCAAACGGCGGGTTAATGATATGTTAAATTTTTATTAATGTTGATTCAAACTCGTCCCGCCATATTACTCGGTCCCGTAATATAACTAGTCCTGTATTATTTTAATTTTTTTATATGTTCAAATGTTCATAATATTATAAACTTTTTATTGATTTTAAAATATCAATTATAATATTTAAAACTTTATAAAAGTTTTTTTTTTTTCAATCACACATTAATTAATAAGAAACTCCTAGATTGGTTGCCCAATTAGGAGGAGTAGAGTCTACAAAAGAAATTTCAGAAAATAAAAGTCTAGAAGAGCGGGCTAAATAGTCCGCTTTAACATTACATAAACGAGAAATAAGGGAGAGCGAGAAGAATGGGAAATCGACGCGGAGTAAACCAAACTCATCAAGCAGATTGGAGAAAGCGGGTCATTCATCAGGTGACTGTATCATCGAGACTAACTCCGAACAATCTGTTTCAAACGCCTGACAATTGATCCTTCTTGAAAGGATATTCTTCATAGCCCAAATTAAAGCTTCCATCTCCGAGTGAAGGGGGGAGGGGGGAAGGACATCTCCGAAGACACTTTGCACCGAGCATTATCGTTTGTTCAGTTACCTGAAAACACCACCATCCTATACCCATAGTTGGATCTGAAATTTTCCAAGAGCCATCAATCCGACATCTTATTGACTGAACAGGGCTATCCAATGTTTCCGTAATATAGCTAGTTTCGATTGGTTCCACCTGAGCTTCTTCCCACAATAATTTTTCACTCAAAGCGTGATTTAAAATATCTGTGGGATCAGATTATAATCCTTTGAATACCTTTTTATTCCTATCTTTCCATATGAACTACAAGATCCAAGCATAACAGTAGGTTTCCCCCCCCCCCCCATCTAGCGAAGATGGTAATCTCCAATAAAGATAATATAGGTTTGAAAATTCAGAGATTAGGGGAAAACTACCTGATGCCGTAGGAATTGCGGATAATTTCCATATTTTTGTGAATGAGAGCACTCAAATAAAGCATGATTTATTGTTTCTTATGCCAGCTCACACCTTTTACAGATAATATCACAATAAATTCCTCTATGTGCTAATTTTGAAGTAACTGCTAGAGATCCCGAAGCAATTTGCCATAAGAAATATTTTATTTTTGGAAGGGCTTTGACTTTCTAAGCTTGTGCTTGTAATGATTTATAATTTGGGCCCCATTCGATCGGTTATGTCATCTCTCAAGCAACCCGATAGCCTGACTTTACTGGATATCTTCCTGATTTTGTATGATGCCAAATAAGCTTATATGGCTTATAAGCTTGACTAATAGTCAGTCCTCTAATAAACTGAATATCCACTGGATCAAAAAATTCCTGTAAAATAGGAAGGTGCCATTCTTTAGAAACCGAATTAATTAAATGGTTAACCATCAAACTTGGAAGCAATGATTTTCCTCTCCCATTTGCGGGCCGTGGATTAGCATCAGGGATCCAAGGATCTCGCCAAATCGATAGATTGAAACCCGATCCTAGTGACCATCTTTTCGGTAAAATCTATATATACATTTTCAGAGACATTTTTGAAATAAATCCTGAAGTTTACACTTATTTACAATAATGCCACTGACATTAATTTTTAAGATTTGTTTTTTTAATTAAATATATGTAAATCTAATTCGGTTGCCAAAAAGCTGGAGACAATCTTTCCTAATATCTCGACAATGATCATTTATACTCTATTTAAATTAATATTTTCAATTCAAAATCACTTACCATATATTGCCCTATATTATCAACACAAAATCGCCCAAACAAATATTCATACTAACGAATTTGAAGAAATTTTTTAGTACTACAAACAATCGGAATTCAAGAAATACGTATAATTTTTTTTGAAAAAGAAATATTATAATTTATATATTCAAAATCAATAAAAAAATTTATAATATTATGAATATTTGAACATATCAATATTTTAAACTAACACATGATGGGTTATATTACGGGAAAAAATTATATGGCGGGCAGAGTTATATGGCGGGTTTGAATCAAATTAATAAAATTTGAAAATATCATTAACCCGTCCCTTCAATGCGAGTTAAATCCTTATTTTATTATTTTGGAAGACTTTTAAATTAGACATATCGAATTAGTCTAATTTAGTTAAGATTGTATAAAACAAAAATTGTTCCGTAGTATACCGTTTTTAATGATAATTATAAACTATAAATTATAAATCTCTTAAAAATGAGACAATTTACAAATTTTTATATATAATACATTAACTAAACAAAATTAAAAATCATAAATTTTAGAAAAAATTACTCCGCGGTATACCGCGGGTCAATCGCTAGTTAAACAGTATAACTAAAACCGAATTAAACGGTATACAAACTTTTAAATTTGGATGCTTGTTAAGTTAAGCTTCTTACTCATTCGGATTTGGATCATTTAATCTTATTTATAATATGACCATGAATCATTGTCTAAACATTTTAGCCAATGTTGGACATTGAACACACATATTTTTTATTAATTGAGTAATATATGTCCGTTTTTTTAATTTCGAATCACAATCTATGCAGAAATTTTTTTGAGATTTTTCTTAACTTATTATATGATGATTCAAAAAGGTTAAAAAAATAAAACAAAGATGATAGGAAAATCATAATTTTAAATCTTAACCAAATCTTATAAATATTTATATTGTTACATATGGAATATCCGGTGTAAGAGTTCTGTTTCTTATAACCCCATCCAAAGAAAAATATGGAATATCCGGTTTAAGAGTTTGAAGTAAATTTTGTACCGGATCAAGTACCAAAAATCTCAGATAAATTTTGAACCCACATGATACAACATGTACTTCCAAAATACTAGTACAAATTATATTATCTTATATTTGAATTAAAAATCGAATTATAAAACAATGAATAGTAAATATTGCATGTTTTTATGTTTTCAGCAAGCTCATAGTATTTAAACTTGTTTGTCAAGTTAAAAGTTTTGTTTCTGTTTTTTTGGTGTACACAATATATATAGTTTTGTACACAAATGAAATCAAGAGACATGAGAATTGGGCAAGCCGCCTGACCTCCGTACGTAGTAAGTACAAATCATTTTTTTTTCTTAGCTTGCTTATTTTTTCCCAGCTTTTTTTCTTTCTTAACATAGTTTTAAATAAAATTGAATTTTTAATAATAATTATTAAAAACTACTTGAAAATAATGAATTGAGTGCACATTATCACACATTTGGTAATCTGAATCTAACTATTTTATATACACTCGTTTGTATTTAATGTATGTATGATATTTCTTTATATTTTTCAATTTTTTTAAGAAATTATTTTTATATTAGATTATTATATTATACTCGAATTAAATATAAAGTTATAAATAACACTATTAATAGTAAATAATCATAAGTTTTTACTTAACTTTTAAGTATTTAACCATAATCATTCAAAACTTTTTTCAAGTTCGTTTGTCAAGTTAAGAGAGATTTTGATGTTTTGAATTTATTCAACCGTTGTAAAAAAAACATCTTGATAATTAAAGAGGAATTTGTATCCAATATCCACCTATATCTCTACAATTTCCCTAGCTAAGAGAAAATAATATTCAGGACTAAAAGAGAGAGATAGCTAGACAGAGTGAGATGTTAATATTAAAGCCATGGAGGCAGGAGACAACATACAAGCTATAGAATATCTTAAACTCTTGGTTAATTATTATTTGTTTTTGTTTGATAAATTTATGAAATTAGTAAAATAAATGTATAGAGCTGTTAAATTCTTTTTATGTAGTTTTCGTAGATTTTTTTTATAAGGGTATACTTTCCATGGATTGATTAGTTTTGACACCAAAACATAATTAAAAAAATGAGATCAGTTAAAAATGAAGTCGGATTATTTCGGGTTTGAGAAGAATTCTGAAAAGCTAAACCGTCTACGTGTGAATTAAAAAAGTTTGGGTTGAGAGAGTAAGGGAGATTTTGATGTTTCGACTTTATTCAACCGTCAGTAAAAAATATCTTGATAATTAAAGAGGCATTTGTATCCAATATCCATTAAAAAATATATCTCTCTCTCACATATCATTTTTATCTTTTTTATAATTGGGAATTATAGGTTCCTAGTCTACACTACTTTTTTCGCTTTAGTAAATTATGACGGGTTCTTCTTACATAGAAAGACCAATCTCAACCACTATATTTAATCTTTTGAAAAAAAATTCTTTATTTTGTAAAACAAAATTTTATAGATGATTACTCTCTAGTCTCCATTAATATTGTTTATATGAAATGATGACAGAGCCAGAATGACTTAAAAACAAGCTACTATAGTAGGAAAGCAAAGAACATACATAACATTAGAAACAAACATAATTGCAAAGACACCAAAGCATCTGTAATATACGACACAATACTCCTTGCAACAAAACCACTAAAAATGAAGGAGAAATTCTTTTTATTTCTTTTTTCTATTTAATTATTTCATACTAGTCGATTGTAACTAAACATCAATTATTAGAAAGCCAAGTGAGAAACAAAAAAATTATTGAGCAAGTGAAATAGCTCACATTATTCTATAAAAGCAACAACATGAGTCACTATTGATCCAAGGGCAAAAAAACAAACTTTGTAAGTATTCTTGTGATACGTTTTTCTCATACTTGTTTTCTTTGCAAACAACCTTCGAGCATTTGGTGTTCAAAAAAAAAAAAAAAACTTCGAGCATCTTTTAGTTTGTCAATTTATTTCAGGTTATGGGATCCGGACAAAGCAACTCACGAGTATCACAATTGAATGCTAATGCTCCCACCACAATATGGTGGGATGTGGAGAATTGTTTGCCAATGTTGGAATTGATGCTAATACTATCGGTCATCGTATAACGCAATTGTTGAGGAGGTTAGACTATCTAGTCCATGTGGACATCATAGGCGTTATCTCAAACAACGATAAGCTTACTGAGACCGTCCAGACTACACTACAACAACCAACCAACGGAGTGTTTCTCTACAGCTGTCATGACGGTTAGTGATTTACACTCTTAATAATTATCTGAAAGATTTCACTAACCTGATTTGATAATTTGTTTTTTTTCAAAAACCAGAAGCAAACAAGTGAGCGATAATGAGATAAGAAAAGAATGCGCGAGTGGAGTAACTTGATTATTCATCCTCGCAATGCCATGATTATTTGTGGATATGATGATTTTATGTATGAATGTCTCCGTCTCCGTCAAAGTGGCTACAACATGATGTTGGCTTATCGCCCTAGAGTTACTTCAGACGTTGTGATCAAATCTGCAACCACTAAATAGATGTGGAAGATGATTATCGGGTGGAAAAATAAGCAACCGAAGATGAAGAGACCACGATCTCCAACTCATCCCTCATTAGGATCTCCATCTCGAGAACCCCAAATAATCAAAAGGAATCGTTTTGCTACTCTTTTCGGCTGGTCAGCATCGTGTTTAGGTTTTATTAGTCCAATTTCCTAAGTAGTCGGTTTGATCGTCAGTTCCAATTTCTTTTTACTTTCTTCCATGGTTGGGTTTATTCCAATAACTAGATTTTAACCTGCGGTACATCGCGGGACAATTATTTTTAAAATTAATGATTTTTAAAATTTAATAGTATATTATATATAAAATTTTGCAAATTGTATCATTTTATATGACATTTATATTTTATAGTTTACAATTGTTTTTAAGTAACCGTGTACCACAAGACAATTTTTGTTTTCTATAATTTTATTTTAGTTAGGATCATTCGATATGTCTAATATTGGTGGTGTTAAAAAAAGTAATAAAATGAAGATTTAACCCGTAATGAAGCAGCGGATTAATGATGTTTTAAATTTTTTTGATTCAAATTCGTCCCGTCATATAACCCCGTTATGCAATGTAATCATGTCCTACAATATAACCCCGTCCTGCAATATAACCGTTCCATACTATTTTAACTCTTTATATATGTTCAAATATTCTAAATATTATAAAAATTTTATTGATTTTAAATATATGATTTATAATATTTAAAACTTCTTAAAAACTCGTCCCGTTATATAACCCCGTATAGCAATATAACCCGTCACGTGTTATTGTAACTCTTTATATATGTTCAAATGTTCATAATATTATAAACTTTTTATTGAGTTTAAATATATGAATTATATTATTTAAAACTTTTTAAAAGTTTAAAATTTAACATTCCCGGTAAAATTAAACAATTAAACTAAAAAAAACAAATGAAAAGATATATAATTTTAATTTGGATGCTTATTAAGTTGAGATTCTTGTTCATTCGGATTTGGATTCATTTTGATCTTATTTATAATATGATTCTGAATCAATATCTAAATATTTTAGCCGATATAGGACGTTGAACACACACTTTTTTCATCAATTGGGTAATATATATCCGTTTTAAAAATTTTGAATTCCAATATATGTAGAAAAAAAAATTGAGAATATTTTTTTAACTTTATGTATTATATGATGATTCAAAACAGTTAAAAAACGTTCAAACAAAGATGATAGGAGAATTGTATTTCTAAATCTTAACCAAATCTTCTAAATATCTATATTTTTAAATATAGAATATCCGGTTCATAATTTCGGGTATGTTTTGACCCGATCCAAAAAAGATATGGACTATCCAGTGTAAGATTTTTGAAAAAAATTTCTTATCGGGTCGGGTACCAAATTTGTCGGATAACAATATAACCCACCCGCTAACAAATATACTTCAAAAATACTAATATAGATTTCCTCGGCTTTAGATAAGGTTTACATGTTGATGTTGTATTTCGTAAGTGGGATCATTGACCTAGTGTCGTGCTTAATGTGGTGGGAGAAAGGCATTTGCCTAAGGCCACCAAATTTTTAAAACTTAGTAGGCCACATTTTTTTAATAAGGCTTCTTATGGGTTTCATTAGTTTTATAAATTTGTTTTGAGTTCTTTGTGTATTAAAGCCCAAATTCTTATAATTGCTATTATTATTTTTTATTTGTATGGAAATTTCTACATGTTTAGCATTTTTCGTTTAATCTTTATCTAATAATTCACAAGTCATTTTACTATTAACTGCAACTCTATCTATTTGACACGTGGATTAAGTCCCAAATTTTCTACTTTCACCTTTTAAAACAATTAAACTTTACTTTTTTAATTTTAAAAAAAATACACGACAGAAAAAAATAATCATGTTTTACAACTGTTTCGCCTCCTCCACGATCTCGATATCTCCACTTCGCTTCTCTTCTCTTCTTCAACAATGGGACAACATGAATTCACACAAAAAAGCTTCCAAATCTCTTCCTTTTCTGATTCCGGTATCCTCAACTTTTATCGGGTAAAAAATAGAAATTCTTGCATATTCTGATTTTAGGGCTTCATAAATTGCATGTCTCTTCTTTTTGCAATTTACAAACTCTAATTTCTGATTTCCCAATCTGGTTTTTTTTATTCATCATTGTTTAATCATTCGATCACATGTCTGAACAAATTCTGGTTTTTTTTATTCATCATGGTTTAATCAAAGCTCCTCTTTCTCTATATAGCTTATGGAATTCATGGCTGGCATGGTTCCATTTCGTTGATCTCTCTCTCTCTCTCTCTCTCTCTCTCTCTCTCTCTCTCTCTCTCTCTCTCTTTCTCTCTCTCTCTCTCTCTCTCTCTTTTTTGTATCTTTATGTTGAAATCAGTCTTAGATCTTGATTAATCTGTTTCATTTCTTTAGAACCAGTTCCAATTTGTGAAACTAAAGTGGTCGGTTTAAATTTTGTTATCTAGATCATATTTAAAATACGCTTCATGTTTTGATATTGGTTGGAGTTGGTACACGAGATTAAAATAAGGCGACAATCCACATGCCCACATGATTATGCTTAAAGAATAATTTAGAAAATGAATTAGAAACTTAAAAGAAAACCTAGACACAAAGACCAAAGAAATTTAGAATGTCAAAAGTGAAATCCCAAAGATAAAAAAAAAAGAGAGGCGTAGAAGCAGTGGCTAAGGACTAATCGACGATTACTTCTATTACATCTTTTCTTCTTTCCTATTCTACGAAAAAAGCCGATCATCACTATTCACTAGTACATACAAAAAATTGATGTAGAATTTTTGGTTATCGAATGAATTGGTGATTTGTCATTAGTGTTGGTTTTAAATTTGATTTGTTACACTCATCTTCTTTTAAAAATTTCAGAAGATGCCTCCAGTACCAATAAGAAATCACGCTCATGGATGGGATAAAAAAAAGCAGAAGAAAAAAAGAAGAGAAGTTCTTAAATTCTCAAGAAAATTATATGCTAAGGTACGTTAAGAAAACCAAGATTAGTCCTTAGCCACTGCTTCTACGTCACGGAATTGAACATCTTAATACTTCGGTTGGTGGTGGGTCTGATGAAAATATGGCTGAAAACATAAATCAGTCAGATAATGAGAATGTGGAAGCACAAGAGGATGAGAATGTAAATGTCGTTGAGGATGAGAATGAGATGGAGTAAAACAATGAGAATACTTCTGAATTTGAGGAGCATCATGAAATTTCTGATATTTGAGGAGCATCATGAAATTTCTGATATTTTAGGAGCATCATGAAATTTGAGGAGCGAATTGGAAAAACATTTATCAGCACTGGAGAGATTTTATGGTTGAAAAAGGACATGAGCCAAGACATGAAGTTGGCTTTCAATTTCCAAGAGACAAGATTGGTGGTAGACATTTCTCTCATTCATATTATACAAGAGAGCTTAGCAATGGAGAGAAACAAGATAGACGTTGGCTTGTTTTCAAAAGCATTAAACAGAGTTTTCTGTTTTTGTTGTAAGTTATTTAGTAAAGAAAGCAACGTTATTCAGCTCGCATCTACAGGCGTACAAGATTGGAAAAAAATCTTGGAGAGGCTTAAGAAGCATGAAACAAGTTATGGTCATGTGGTGTGCATGAGTAAGTGGACAGAACTGGAGCGGAGGCTACCAAAAAAGAAAACCATAGATGAACATGTGCATGATGAGCTCAATAAAGAGAAGAGTCATTGCAAAGATGTGTTGCTAAGAATTTTTGCATTGGTAAAGACTCCTGCTAAACAGAATTTAGCCTTTCGTGGGAGTACCGAAAAGATAGGAGAAGATGGCAATGAAAACTTTTTAAGCTTTATTGAGATGATTGCTGATTGGGATCCCGTTATGAGAGAACATCTTAGGCGTTTTGAAGATGGTGAATCTAGTTATCATTATATCAGCAATAGAATTCAGAATGAGGTTATAGCAATGGTAGTTGATGAGATCAAATATATGATCATCAAGAAGATCAAATGTGCAAAGTACTTTTCAGTAATTCTTGATTGCACTCCCGATGCTAGTCATCATGATCAAATGACTTTTATCATTCGATGTGTTGATATTTCATCTAATTCAACCAAGGTAGAAGAGTTTTTTCTCACATTTCTGAAAGTTGTTGGCACATCAGAAGAGGAACTTTTTCGTGAGATTGAAGATATGTTGATTGCTCTAGATTTGAATATTGATGATATTAGGGGACAAGAGTATAATGAATCAAATATGAAGGGAAAATATAAAGGAGTTCAAAAACGATTTCTTGATGTCAATCCACTTGCGTTTTATACGCCATGTGGATGTCATAGCCTTATCCTTGCATTATGTGATATGGCAACTAATATATCATGGATTTTACCGTTTTTAGCCATGATATATGTATTGTTTTTAGAGTCTTTTTGTTATTTCGAGAGTCTTTTCTAGTCTTTTTCAGGTTTATGTACGTTCGGGACTAATTTAGAGATTATGGATCATTCAGGAGCAAAACCGAGAAGTTGTGCTACAAGAGAATTCCGGAGACCAAAATCCGTGTAAGGGTCAATCGACACCAATATCTGACGGCAATTCAATTTCGCGTCTCTTTGAAGTTATGAAGATTTGCAGAATCTCCCCAGAACTTTTCTCTATTTTCAAAGAAGTCCCTGCACGTTTTTAAGAACATATAAATAGATTTTTAGGGTTTTGTTTTAGAGACATCTCTGAGATCTTTCAATCTCTTATTCTATTGTATTCTTGGGAGCTTGAACCCTTTGGGAAATAATTGGAGAGAGCTCGTCCAGAAAAGATCTTTCTTAACTCATCTCTTTTATTGAATCTCTTTATGCTTTCTATTCATAACATGCTTTCTGTTACCATGATCATGTCTGAGTAGTTTGCTTGTTAGGTTTAGGGATTCTCATTAGGGATTTAGATGAATTAGTAGATCAATTACCTGTTAGGATTAATCTTTAGAGTTCTTCATCTGTAATTGTTCTTAATGCTAATTCTAGATTGATCACCTAGAATTTGATCATAAGATAATAGGTAGATTCGAGAGGTCATCTATTACTGGAACTATCTTAGGTGGGCAGAAATTACTAAGATACATTCGAGAGGTGGTCTATGAATATTTGTGAAGATATCAAACCTGTTATTAATGCTAGTCTAAAATTAGGGATTTACATTCGAGAGGTGGAACTTCCTGATATTAGGTTTAGTTAGTCAATACATTCGAGAGGTGGTTGGCTATACATTAGTGCTTTGAGTTCTAGAACGGTTCAATAAATATTCCTAATTAATTTGCTAGATTTACTATTTATTTATTTCCTGAGAAATTCCCTAAGCCTGGCGTTTTCCTCATCTGAATTTACAACCGATTTTAATTGCTTTCTTTATTTTTAATATTCTTATTTTTCTGTTTACTTAATTTAAAACCTGTTAGTCTATTGTGTGAACACGGGACTTTTGTTTATTTCGACCCTAAAGTACTACAATTGATCTCTTATTTGAGAGAGTAGTCTTAGGTCTAATTTGACTCACATCAGCGACCACTTCTACAAAGGCAATATCATTTTTTGGGATTATTCAACGTATTTATCGTTTGTTTTCATCTTCAACTAAGCGATGGAAAATACTTGAAGATATAGTGGGTGGACTCACAACTAATAATTTATCTCAAACTCGTTGAGATAGTCATGTTTCATGCGTTAAGGCAATCAGATTCGAAGCACCAAAAATAAGAGATGCCTTAATCTATATGGCTGAAACAAGTGATGATCCGGAAGCGTAAAGTAATGGCGAAATGTTTCTTTTAGTAGAAAAACAAAGTTGTGGCCATCAATATTCTCGTCGTTGCCATTCTCTCAATACCGATCGTTCACAACACACGAGCTATGACTTTTTTTAAGATTGATGCAATATCCAAAAATTGTATGAAGAAGTCAAAGACTCTTGTTTGTGCCAAAACATTCCTAATTCAAAATCAGTGCTCTTCAACTTCGTCCATATTGTTCCCATAGCCTCAAGAACAAATCAAGGATCGTTGCATTGATGCTCTTTGGCAAAAACCTTTCACATATTAGTGTTTTATGCAAAGTGAACTATAGTTTTAGTATATCATTTTGTTCATATGTTTAGGGATAATGTATTTATCAATATAAAGTCAATAACTCAATCATTCCAAACAAATTATTAATTCTTCTTTGGCACCAGTTTGATTCCGTTACACAATTTTCAAGAGAGGAGGAGGCCAATTAAGAGTTTGGACTTGGGAATTTCATTGTACTAAATTTCTGTCTTCTCCATTTCCAAAGTCTTCAAAAGTCATTTGACCGTTTTCGTTGTATTCTCTATATAAACCACCATCATCTTTCAACGACAATATATAATATTATAGATATGGCAACTCTAACTAACAAAGAGCATTTCTCGGGTGGACTTGCAAAGGTTTTGGCAAAAAAATGGAAAGTTGACGTAATGCTCAAGGCAAAGAATAGTGATGAGGGTTCAGCTATCTCTGCCCACAAACTTATTCTGGTCTCTTCTTTCATCTTCTCTCTTTGTTGATATCATAATCTGATTCAAGAATCTATGTGTTTTTTTTTTTTATGTGTGATCAATGAAGTTTTCTCACATGTATGTTTGGAATTTGAATAGGCATCAAGATCGGAGGTTTTTAGGAAGATGTTGGAATTAGAGGAGGTTAAGACTTCGACAAAACAAGTGGAAACAATCACTCTCTCAGATATGAAACAAGAAGAGTTAGAAGCGTTTGTTGAGTTTATATACAGTGATGGCACAATGCTTTCTGCTAACGTGAAACAACATGCTCGCTCACTCTATCTTGCGGCTGATAAATACGAGATTATGCATCTTCGAGACCTATGCAGAACCAAGCTTATATCTTCTCTGAGTTTGTCGAATTCTCTTGACCTCCTTGAGCTCGCCCAAATCCCTTTTGACAAAGTCCTTCACGATGCAGCCTTTAGTTATATCAAAAAGAATATAATAACGATTGCTAGCTCTGATGAGTTCAAATTGTTCGTCGCCAGTAACCCAAATCTTTCCGTGGAGATAATGAAGGCTTCTCTTACTTGTACAGCTGTAAGCTGTTCTAACTGTGGTTACTACAATAATCCTCTTAGTGGAAGCTGTTGTAATTGTGGTCGCTTCGGTACTCTTCGTTGGATTTCTGTCGTATCACTTTGATAACCACATGTTCTCATTTTTTAAGGGATTGGATTTATTCGTGTTTCTAAAACTTAGCAAATCTCAAATTAAAATAATTGGTTTTAGATCTATTTATATCTATTATTATGCATGCAAAAACAAAACAAATGTTAAGAAAAGAGATCGATTTTATATAAACCAAGAGAATTGTGTAACTCTTGGACTAGCAAGCGTTTATTGAAGTGGAATGTGTTGTTGATTGTTTCGTAGTTCCTAAAGAGAGAATTGGTGATTGATATTTGATTATACATTTGTTCTACTATGGTCCTTGAGGGTTGTGAATGATGAAGAATCTCTCTGAAGGAAAAATTCGAAAACGAGTTACTTTCTCATCATATCGAAAGTTCTCTTAACGTCCTCACAGTTTACGATATTTCCTTTTTAAGTATGATATCTCTATTGGTAATGAGTTCAATATTTTTCTGCAGGTTTTGAACCCAAATCCTGCTATGGAGATATTGTAGGCTACTCTGACTCTAATGATAAATTCATATAGTTCATACTAGCAAAATCCGTTGAGTATATGGATTTCTATCTCAAAACCACTCTCTAGAATCCATTCACTGCTTTAAATTGGGGCCATAGTGCAAGCTTAATCTCACTTGCCCCGCCACAGAGCTGATTTGACCTTAAGATTTTAATCCGCGAATTTGCGGATCTTGCAAGCTTTGTGGTCGCGGCTTTGCATGTTTTTGAAGGCAAGACACACAGAGTGGGTGCGAGTAAATTAAACTGACAAACACATGCGGGTTTTGCATGGTGAATTTGCAGTTTAATGTTTTTTAGTCTTGGGACAAGACGAGTTTATAATACAAGAAAACAGCCGTAAACCAAAAAAAAGAAAAAAAAACAGCCGTAAACCGACAGGCATATCCGTTGAAAACGGCTCTAATCGACAGATACGGTCCACAAAACTTGAGTTAGAGAGATTAAGATTGTGGCTGCCTTCGTTATATACCTTGAATAACTCCACTTATTGATGCGGCTTTGATTCTGATTTGAGATATATTACTCCGCACTACGAACTCATTATTTTGATCAAGAGGAACCCATTTTCCTTTGAAATGAATGCTCACCTATCCGGCTATATATCTTTCTCTAGTTGAATGATATGTTATTTCATGCTGCCAATATGGCCATGAGTACTTAGGAATGTTTCTTTTAGTAGAAATTTGTATCTTGCACATAACAAAAACAAAGTTTTGGCCATCAATTTGCTCATCGTTGCCATTCTCTCAATACCGACCGTTCACAACACACGAGCTATTACTTTTTTAAGATTGTTGTTATTAATAAGTTGATGCAATATCCCAAAAGTGTGAAGAAGTCAAAGACTCTTGTTTCTACCAAAACTTTCCTAATTCAAAATCAGTGCTCTTTAACTTCGTCCATATTGTTCCCACAGCCGCAAGAACAAATTATCCTCCCATTTATTCCTTGTTTACCAAAACTCTATGCTTACGTCTTAATTTAATTTTAGTTTGTTCACTAAATTGAGATCATCCTATAAAATGAGTCAAAACAAAATTGTTTATTTCTCCTCATTTGTATTCAATATCTTCATATATTTGAGAAATAAACAATTTTGTTTTGAGTTTTAAAATGCTGTCTTTGAATTTCCCATCAAGTGAGGTGGCCACTCATCTCGTAAATCCAAAATCTCTAACTCACTCATACATATGCATTAATAGCCAAATAAATTGCTTTTATCTGACTTATTATTAATCACGTGTCACTACAAGAAAACAGTCGATTACCGACTACAGCTTCTGACTATTAATGTAGTCGCCAATTTTACCGACTATTATGTCACAATTTTACGACTATTTAACGACTAAAGAAAAGTAGTCGTAAGTTAGTCGCCAAAGAGCGACGAAAACAGGTTGTCAGTAATGTAGTCGCTATTTGGCGACTATTTACCGACTAATAAGTAGAATATATATTATAGTCGTATATTAGTCGCTAATTTAGCGACTATTTTCCGACAGTATATATTAGTCGCTAAATTGGCGACTACATTACGACTCTTTCGGCGAGTCGTAAATTAGTCGCCAATTTGTCGTATTTTACAGTTAAGAAACACGTTTTTTTCGTTTGTGGTAGGTGTACCGGTTTTTTGGCGACTACAACTTTTAGTCGCCAATTAGTCGCCCAAAAATTGTCTATATAAAAGAAAACAGCACTCACTCTCTTCACTCATCTCCTCTCTCTTCCTTCACATAAGAAAAAAAAACGAATTCGAAAAAAAAAAACGAATTTGGAATAAACACTTTTCAAAAAATTAGTTTCTTTATATTTTATTGGTAATGACGGGAAATTACAATTATGGCGGTAATGGTGGTTATCGGGAGTGGATGTACAAGCGGTTCGACGAAGTGACGGGAAATTTGTCAGCAGAGTACGTAGCCGGTGTGGAGGAATTCATGACGTTTGCTAATAGCCAGCCTATAGTACAGAGTAACCGCGGTAAATTTCACTGTCCTTGTAGTGTGTGCAAGAATGAAAAACATATGGTCTCGGGTAGAAGAGTTAGTAGTCATTTGTTTAGTCAAGGATTTATGCCAGATTATTATGTTTGGTATAGACATGGGGAAGAACTCAATATGGATATAGGAACGAGTCACACTGATAGGACATATCAAAGTGAGAATCATGAAGAGGTGGGTTATGTTGTAGAAGATCCTTATGTGGATATGGTGAACGATGCATTTCGTTATAACGTGGGGTTTGATGATAACTATGATCAGGATACAGGTTATCAGAATGTCGAAGAACCAGTACGTAACCATTCAAATAAATTTTACGACTTGTTAGAAGGTGCACAAAACCCATTATACGATGGTTGTCGTGAAGGTCAATCGCAGTTATCGTTAGCTGCTCGACTCATGCATAATAAGGCAGAGTATAATATGAGTGAAAAGTTAGTGGATTCGGTTTGCCAAATGTTGACAGATTTTTTACCAGAAGGAAACCAGGCAACCGGTTCGCATTACCAGACCGAAAAATTGATGCGCAATTTAGGTCTTCCATATCATACAATTGATGTTTGTATGAACAATTGTATGCTTTTCTGGAAAGAAACTGAAAAAGAAGATCAATGTCGGTTTTGTGGTGCACAAAGATGGAAGCCTAAGGATGATCGTCGTAGAACCAAAGTACCATATAGTCGAATGTGGTATCTACCTATTGGTGACCGATTGAAGAGAATGTATCAGAGCCACAAGACAGCAGCGGCAATGCGATGGCATTCCGAGCACCAATCAAAGGAAGGAGAAATGAATCATCCTTCAGATGCGGCAGAGTGGAGATATTTCCAAGAGCAAAATCCCGAGTTTGCGGAAGAACCCCGAAATGTATATCTTGGCTTATGTACAGATGGGTTCAATCCATTTGGCATGTCTCGTAATCATTCGTTGTGGCCTGTGATCCTGACTCCATATAATTTACCCCCAGGTATGTGCATGAATACAGAGTACTTGTTTCTCACAATTCTGAACTCTGGGCCAAATCACCCGCGAGGTAGTCTCGATGTCTTCCTCCAACCTCTTATTGAGGAGCTAAAAGAGTTGTGGTCTACTGGAGTTGATGCATTTGATGTGTCATTGAATCAAAATTTTAATCTAAAAGCAGTGCTGATGTGGACGATAAGCGATTTTCCGGCGTATAGCATGTTATCAGGATGGACCACACACGGTAAACTGTCTTGTCCAATTTGCATGGAAAGTACAAAGTCATTTTATCTACCTAATGGAAGGAAGACATGTTGGTTTGATTGTCACCGAAGATTTCTTCCTCATGGTCATCCATTACGGAAAAATAAAAAAGACTTCCTTAAAGGAAGAGACGCTTCTAAAGAGTATCCACCTGAATCTTTGACCGGTGAGCAAGTTTATTATGAGCGGTTGGATGGCGTAAATCCACCAAAAACCAAGGACGTTGGTGGCAACGGTCATGAAAAAAAGATGCCAGGCTATGGGAAGGAACATAACTGGCACAAGGAAAGCATATTATGGGAGCTGCCTTACTGGAAAGATCTCAATCTGCGACACAATATTGATGTGATGCATACAGAGAAGAATTTTCTGGACAACATCATGAATACTCTTATGAGTGTGAAAGGTAAATCAAAAGACAACATCATGTCAAGATTGGATATTGAAAAATTTTGTTCTCGGCCAGCCTTACATATTGATAGTAAGGGTAAAGCTCCATTCCCAGCATATATATTGACAGATCAAGCCAAAGCGAGTTTATTGGAATGTGTGAAACATTCGGTTAAATTCCCAGATGGTTATTCCTCATATTTGGCTACTTGTGTAGATATGGAGAATGGTAAGTTTTCAGGCATGAAGAGTCATGATTGCCATGTTTTTATGGAGCGACTACTTCCATTTATCTTTGCAGAACTCCTTGACCGGAACGTACACCTTGCGTTTTCAGGTACTACTAATTACTTATTATTTGCGACACTTAACAATATATTATTCTAGTATTTTATCTAACAATTTTAAATGATGATGTAATTTGAATATATATTTCAAGGATTGGAGCATTTTTCTAGGACTTATGTTCGAGGACTTTACAGAAAAGTCGTGTTCAAATTCTAAAACAGAATATTATTTTAATCTTATGCAACTTGGAAAAGATCTTTCCACCATCATTTTTCGATGTGATGGAGCACCTGCCTATACATCTCTCTTACGAAGCTGAATTAGGCGGCCCGGTCCAATATAGATGGATGTATCCTTTTGAGAGATTTTTCAAAAAGTTGAAAGGAAAAGCAAAGAACAAAAGATATGCTGCAGGATCAATTGTTGAATCATATATCAATGACGAGATTGCTTATTTCAGAGCACTACTTTGCAGAACATATACAAACAAAATCAAGGTAAATGTGTATATATATATATATATATATATATATATATATATATATATGTTTATATTTGGCATGTACTTCTAACATATATTTGGCATGCTGAACCAGAAGATGAATTCCAGTGTAATTTATCGTCTTCTGACGATGACGAAACATGGTCTGAAGATTATTAAAATTATAAATAAAACATGTTTAATTATTAAAATTATAAATAAAACATGTTTAATTATTATTTTACTGAATCCCATTATGTTTAATTAGTTAAATTATGTTAATTATGAAAAAATTAAGTAGTGATTTTTTACCGACTAAAACGCGACTAATATTGGGCTAACAAATTAGGAGGCCCAAACCCAATTCCAGTGTAGCGACTAAAAAGCGACTAAAAAGCGACTACTCAAAATATTTGGGCCTTTTACGAGGCCAAAGCCCACTAACACTTGGTAAAAATGAAGGAGGAAACCCTAGTTCTTCATTCTTCTCGATCTTTCTTCTTCGTTTTCTCCGCGTTCTCTAAACATTCGATCTCTCATCTCCGATTCTTCTACCTTCGATCTCTCATCTTTGTTATTCTTCGCCTTTTAATTCGATCTCCAATCTCTCTGCTTCATTCCTTTTTTGATTCTGTAAACCCTAGTTCTTCGATCTCCAATCTCTTTCTTCTGTAAACCCTAGTTTGATTCTGTTTACTCTGTCTTTTGATTCTACGATGCCTAACGCCGGTGGAGGACGAGGACGAAAGCGAAAAACAATCCCTAACGTGTCTCAGCGAGCTGGTGGGTCAGCGCCTTCCAAACGACCAACCACGCTACCTCAACAGTACAACTTCACGCCGGCGGCGGTTCAAGTTCCTCCGACGCAGTCGCCTGAAGCACCTCAGGCCAATTTGCAAGGCCAGCCGACGACAGCTCCCCACTTCCGCAACTATCCGCCGCCGGTTCAACTTTTCCAGAACTCCACCAATCAACAACGTGAAGTAGATCCACCGGCTCGATCTGAAGAAGTCCATTTTAATCCACCTACACAACCCAATCTTCAGGAGGAAGATCAAAATTCTCCAAATCAGAACTTTCAGGCTCACAGCCATCCGTCTTCTCAAGGCAACAACTTCCAAGAAGAATATCCTCCAGTGTTGCCAGAGCTCCAGGAGGACTCGCTGCGTGCTCTCAATGCGTTGCTTGCGGTGCCAGATAGGGAACTCGTCACCACTGTCCTGTCTTTCAAACCCCGACCAAATACGAAATGGTATGAAACAAACTCTGTTGTGACGAGTAGAAAATTGTGGATTTGTTGTTTTAGACAACTGTAGAATTGTGGATTTGTTTGTTATGTTCTCTGAATGGTTTTAGACAACTGAAGATTCTAAATTCTGTGACAACTGAAGATTCTAAATTCTGTGGATTTGTTGTTTTAGACAACTGTGGATTTGTTGTTTTAGACAACTGTAGAATTGTGGATTTGTTTGTTATGTTCTCTGAATGGTTTTAGACAACTGAAGATTCTAAATTCTGTGAATGTGTTTGGTAATGAGTGATGTTTAATGTGAACTTGTTTTTTCATACTTGTGTAGAATTCCGTCAATGTCTCTGATGGGTAATGAGTAGTTATCTGATGGTTTAAGAGTTGTGTGATGACTAATGTGACTGTTTTATGCTTAGTTCTGTGATGGTTTATGAGTTTTGTGAATGTGACTGTTTTAACCATAGTTCTCCGATTATTTGCTTAAGTTTAGGTTTCTGATATTCTGTTTTGGTGAGACTATGTGGCAACACTCTCTGGTTTCCTTTGTTTTATCTCCTTATTTCTATTTGTAACCTTTTTTAATTTTTCTGATGTTGAGTTTTGATAACTTCTTTTCTTCTTTGATTGTTTCATGTGTTTGGAGGTTTACTCGCGACAAGAAATCGAGACTGGTTCGGAAGATTACTAAAATTTTTACAAACAAATTCGATGGTCCTTTCTATAGCTGGTCATGTGTGCCTCGGGATAGACAAGAAAGATACTTTCTCGAGTTTGCGGTACAGTGTTCTGTCTTATATCCATGACTATGTAGAATTTTTTGTGTTTTTTTCACTCACATTATCTCTTTTTTTTTGTAGAAAACACACACCTGGGATCCATTAATCACAGGTACTGTGCAATATCACTTCGAGGAGATCATCGCACGCCGCATGAAAGACATGGTTAGCGGCGTTAGGACTTCTCGAGTTCAACCTACGTGGATTGGCAAAACTATCTGGGAAACAATGTGCGCTTACTGGGACACAGAAGAAGCTCAGGAAAGGAGTAAGACCTATTCCAATGCTCGTATGTCTGACCGCAACGGTATCGGTCCTCACATCCACTTCTCAGGGCCTAAGTCTTATCAAGAAATCCAAGACGAGATGGTAAGTTTAATTATGTTACTTCTTGTTATTAAACTTTGTAACTATGAATTCAGACATCTGTTTTGGAGATGTTAATATATGTTTATTTGGTTACATTGCAGGAAGAGGAATTGGGAAGACCGGTAAGTCTTGGTGAAGTTTTCATCAAGACACATACAAGGCCGGATGGTACATATGTTGATCGGAAAGCGGAGAAGATTGCAAAAACTTATGAGCAGAATGTGCTTGATAGGTTGAATGAGCTAGAGGCAGATACTTCTGCAGTTTCTGATGGCACTTCACGAGCTCGGGAGCTCACAACAGAGGAGAAAACCACCATTTTTCTTCAGGTTCATTTTCCCAAAACACATTCATATAGTCTTGCAGTTTAAGTTGTTATTCTCTAATCTTTGCCTTTATGTTTCTTTTCACAGTCCACTGAGAGAGATGCAAGGGGAAATCCGTATGGAATCGGAAGTCTGAAGAACACTCTTGTCAGTGGCAATCGCAAGTACCCTGGAGACTCATCATCCTTTCAAGCTCTGGAAGAACAGCTAAAGGATGCTCACCGCAAAATAGAAGAGCAGGTTGCGTATAATGAAAGGCGAGAGTCTGAGGTTGCTTCCCGTGAAGCTGAGCAAGCTCGAGTCGCGGCTGAGCAAAAGGACAAGCTCGAGCACTTGTCCTTGGTGGAGAAGTATCTGCGTCAAACTGATCCTCAATTCCTCCACTTCATGGCCACTCATTCTTCTTCAGCTGGTACCACAGAGCCAACTCCCCAACAAGATCCATAGGTTGCTCTATTTCCCAACTCTATTCCTTTTCCCTTGAACATTGACGTGAACATTATGTGTGATATGTAACTGTTGTAGTTTGCTATGTTTAAATGGTTTGAACACGAACTTAATGTGTATTTCCTTTGTAATTGTTGTTATTATGATTAGGTTATTATTGCTTTCCTTAAAAGTTAATTTTGATATTTAAAAATAGATATAGAATGACAATCAGAACCGTAACAAATTATAATTCAGGTCTTACCAAACTTTTGTTCTATCAACCTACATAGTCGCCTAATAGTCGTAAAAATAGTAGTCTAATAGTCGCATATTAGACACAAAATTTAACGACTACGTAGTCACTAATAAACGTAGTCGTATTATTAGTCGCCAAATTGTCGTAATATAGTCACTAAAACTTTACGACTAAGTTACGACTACACTTAGGAGACCAACTATACATGCGGTTTAATCGTAGCATAGTCGTAAGTTAGTCGTATTATAGTTACGACTATGTTACGACTAATGTGGCGACTCATCATATATAGTCGTAATTTAGTCGCAAAATAACGACTAATTTAACGACTAAACAGTTTAGCGACTACGAATTTACGACTATATATATTTGTCGTATGATAGTCGTCTTTGCATGTTTAACGACTATTTTACGACTAATGTTGTAGTCGTTAATGGGCTGATTTCTTGTAGTGTGTGACTCATCTCGTGGTCCTCATGGAACACTTTCTATGTTAGCCAATACTAGAATATATAGGTCATGGTCCTCGTGAAAACATTTTCTATGCTTATAGAATATTTTCTGAATCTTTTATATTTGCCACAAAAGCCGGTTGGATTTCTAAGATTAGACTATCATAAACAACGTTATTATCATTTTTTTTTTTTTTTTTTTTTTTTTTTTTTTTTTTTGACAGCAACGTTATTATCTTTGTTAAACGTAAAAACAAAAACAAAAAGTCCATCCTAAACGACGTCGCAATTTAATGTTATGGTAGTGGTAAATAAAAAAATTGTTTAGCGTTTAGGATTTTTTTGTGTGTCTAATATTTATTTTGTGAACTATTTACGACGTTTAGATTATGTTATCGTCGAAATGATGATGTAAAACTGATACTAAGTTGAAGTATGTATTTTTTTCTTGTATTTTCTAATAAATCCAAAAAAGTCTTGTAGTTTTTAGAAACATAGAATTTCTGTCATAAAATATAGGGTAATATTAATGAATAGACAAATAAAATATTGAAATTAAGAAAATAGAGATAAAGGTATTTGTTGCAAAATAGCCATAAACCCACTTTGCCAAGTATAACTCAATAACAAAAACATCTTTTTTGTTGCGAGATCAATAATAGGCGAGACAGTTTCATAAGATTTTTTTTATACATTTATTTGCTTAAATAAGTATAATTTTATATACTACAATAATTTTTTAAATATTTTAATTTGGAACATTTAAAAATAGTCTTACTTTGATATTTTTAAAGAATATCATCAATACTTAATAGATCATAAAGTTAAAACTTATAGATACTCTAATTTGATTTTTATAAACAAATATATTTAAAATATTTAAAATAGGCACGGATTAAATATAATGTATTATATGATGGAATGAGTTATGATCCTTATAACTATTTGAATATTTATATTCAATTTCATATAATTATTTTTTAAAGGTATTGTTGGGGTCGGATCCCACACATCTTCGGTAGGATCCACTTGGATCTGTCCACATCATTATTACATAATAATCCTCTTGGATTTCTAGATGTTTCATTGCGAGAATCGAGCTCGACCTGTCGGAAGTTCGATTCAGTTTATTAAAGAGCTCGATCTTTACCAGTACAGAGTTCGCTCTTATTCAACATATAGTTCGCATACAAGAAGGCCGAAGCGAGGAGAATATTGTTCGAGGTTCGCGGCAGCGTCAAGACGCAGGAGTTCGGAGTCAACAAGAAAAAGTTCGGGAGATCCACGCCACTACAAGAAAACCTGCGTTTTGCAACTAAACGTTGCGACCGAATTATTAGTCGCAAATATTTGCGACTATTTGGTGACTTCTTACCGACCATTTAGCGACTACAATATTTACCGATGGTATATAGTCGCTATTTCGCGACTAAAACAAACGGTCTTTACTTGGTCGTTATTTTGTGACGATTTTAAGACCAATTACAGACTAATTTAATATAGTCGCAACTCGGTGGCTGATCTGCGACTGATGTGCGACTCAACTTTTGGTCTCAAATGATCGTCGCAATGTAGTCTCAAATGTGCAACTAGTTAACAACCACTTGTTATAGTTACACTTTCGTTGCAAATTAGTTAGAAAGAGTTGGTATAAAACACGTTAAAAATGCAGCAATAGCGACCGGTTTGCAACTAGCACCTGAAGATTTTGCGACTGACACCTGATAAAGCGACCAGTTTGCAACTATTTACCAACTCTCGATTTTTGTTTTCTCAATTTTCACATTTTAAATTTGTTTGCATATAAAGTTAAACAATTCTACACTCATTTGATGTTACTTAGTAATAAAATCTTAACCAAAGACATAAATATTGATGTTTAAAAATAAAACATTCAAATCTCTTTGTCTTGTTACATTACTCATAAGAGTAATGTTTAGAGATTTAGTAAAATATCTATATTACTTGAGTTTTGCAAAAAATTTCAACTTTAAACTAATATATGTCCTCTATAACACCAACTCCATGGAGAAGAAGAGGACGACGAAGAGAACGATGATCCAGCTGGAGACTACGAAGACATGCTGGATCGTTTGCTAGCCCTTCCAGGCCGAGAAAATCTACCTCTTCTGTCTAGACACCCAATACCAGGCGTTAAAACACTCTGGTATTAACTATGTCCCTCTGTCTAGTAGTTAATTTTGTTAGTTGTTGTTGTTCTGTTAATCGCAAATTGTTATGAACTAATTGTTAGTTGTTGTTGTTCTGTTTCTAAAGTGACAATTGTTATTGCATTGGTCTAATAATTGTTATGATTAGTTTGCGATGATTTGATACTTAGTTCTTGAAAACCATCACTGTATCTTAGCTTTAGAGAGTTAAAATATAGCAGAGATGGTCTCTAATTTGAATGTGTTTTATGTTTGTTCAGTTTAGTTGATTCTTTTGCTAGTGATTGATTCATTTGAGATGTGTTTGAATGTGTTTTTGTTAATTCTTTTGCTAGTGATTGATTCATTTAAGTATCATCTAATTTGAATGTGTTTTATGGTCTCTAAATAGAGATGTTTTATGGTCTTCTGACTGATTGTTATTGAAAACCTTCACTGTCTCTCTTAGCTTGAAATAGAGGATTGAAATATAGACGTTTCAGTCCCAAATATGTATGCTATGTTTGTTCTGTGAGAATCCTTTTGATATATCTGATCTCTTGTGATCGATTTATATGTTGAAACAGAGATTGTGTATTGTTGTTTGCTATATATGAAAGCTGCTTTATATAGACTACTAAGAGCATGTTATTGTAACAGGTTTAACCGGCATAAGGGGGTGCTATCCCGAGCAATTTCCACAATATTTAGGAGGAAGTTTGATGGGCCTTACTACAACTGGAAGGTTACTCCAATAAACATACAAGAGAGATATTTCAGAACCTTTGCGGTAATGATGTTTATATATTAATGTCATTCTCTGTATGCTGTAGTATATAGAATGTTACTAACTTACTATTTTGTGTTATGTAGCGACAGTTTAATTGGGATTCTGGGATTACTGGCCTTGTGAGAGTAGGATTTCTTGTTATAGCCAAGAAACGGATGAAAGGGATTGTTAGTCAAGTGAAGAAGACAGGTGTACAACCAACTTGGATTCGTAAGACACTTTGGGCTGAGATGCAGCAGTTTTGGAAAACCGCTGATGCTATAGAGAGGAGTGAGAATGCTTCACAATGCAGAAATTCTGATCGTGGCGGACTTAGAGTGCACAAACACTTAGCCGGTCGGAAATCTTTTATCCAAGTTCATCAAGAGATGGTAAGATGTTTCTTTCCATCCAAACACTTTACTTTTACAAAATTTCTAATACTTCTACACATGATAATCTATTTGTCTTTCATTTTAGGAGGAAGAGTTGGGGCGTCCAGTTTCACTTGGCAAAGTATTTATGAGAACGCATACTAGAGCTAATGGATCTTTTGTGGATCAAAAGTCTGAACAAGTAGCTGAGGCGTATACGAAGACACTTGCAGAGAGATTGGCTGAACTGGAAGAAGAGGGTCAGGATACTACAGAGATTTCCTCTGAACATTCTCAGCATCCTAGAGAACTCAGCATTGATGAAATGAATGATATCTTCCTTAAGGTAATTCATTTATGTCTTTAGTTTACTGAATGTTTGTTTTTGTCTTTACTTTAAGGAATGTTTACTTTACTGAATGTTTGTTTTTTTGTTTCAGTGTACTCATATAGATGACCAAGGCAACCCTTATGGCCTTGGATCTCTTGTGGAGACCCTACAAAAAGGAAAAAGGAAGGAGAGTTATGCGAGCTCATCTTCTACAGTTACAGTTGTTGAGCTTCAAGAGCAGCTACGGCGCAAGATCTCTGATCAGGATGCTGAAAATGCAAGACGTGATGCGGAGCACCGCACATCTCAAGCTCGGATCGCCAGCTTGGAGAAGCTCATCCTCTTTATGAAAGACAAGGATCCTGACTTGGCAGCCGTCATGTCTTCTTCTCCACTCCAGCAACCACCAGTCATCATACCACCCAGCACACAAACAGGCACCCTTCCAGATACCACAGCAGCAGCAGTCCAACCAGCAGGACAAACCACTGGAACCACACCAACCTCCCCTTTATCTAACACCGCCTCTAATCATTGAACTTGATTTTTATTTCCTTTTGTCTTTGTGATCATGAAAACTTAGGATATGTAATGCTCTGATTAGGATGATATTTGAATGTTTTGGAAGTACTTGAATGATATTTGAATGGTTGAATGTAGCATTTGCTTTTGAAATGGACAGGTTTCGGATTAATAAGATGTAACTATTCTGTGACCAAACTGTTTAAGAAAATGTGACTAGTTTGTGACCAGAACGAGTAACAAATGTGACCAAATTGTGACTAAACATAATTAGAAATAACTCCAAATCTCGTATCAAACTGGTTACTAATAGAGGACTATTTTGTCACCAAATTATAAGAGTCTCAAATTAGTCGAACAATATTACCTCTCTAAACAGTCGCAAACTAGTCGCAGTGTGGGACCAATTATGTGTGGTTACTATAGTCGCAAAAGAGTCGCTAACTTCTGTTCGTTGCTCTATAGTCGGACATTTGCAACGACATTCACCAGTCAAAGATTAGTCGTTGATCTGCGACGATATATTTATAGTCGTTAAAGAGTCGCAATTTTGCGACTATCTTGCGACATGGAAATTTTGCGACCGTTTTTTAGCGACTACCCGAAATAGTCGTTAAACAGTCGCAAAACCCTCTTTTGCGACCGTTTAGCAACCATTTTCACAGTCGCAAATGACGTGTTTTCTTGTAGTGCGCGAAGCCCAAGATAGTTCAAATTCAAGCTGTTTCGGTCAAATTGTAACCTACATGATTAATGTGGATCAATGCGATTATGAGCAGTAAATGACCGCATTGATCATGTTTTCTCTATAAAACAACCTCAAACGCATGTGTTTGAGGGGAGAACAACCTTTTACCTCTTACTATCAAGCAATACAACATACTCTTTCTTTTACAATTTCGCAAGGCTTTTTACTATTTTATTCTTGCCAAATTCTTTCGCTTTATTTAGTTTTTTGGTTACTTTCCTTTTCAAATCCTTATTTTTCATTTGTTGATTTTAGAGTTTTTCTCCACAAAAAATACTTAAAGACAATCGAGTGTGAATCCTACATCCACATTTTGGCGCCGTCTGTGGGGAGGTTACCGCAAAACTCTTTAATCTCAAAATCTCTCTTTTTCAAACCAAGAAACTATGGCTAATCAGCAAGCTTTGAGCAATGCAATTGCCTTGCTTACTCAGTCAACCACCGATCTGACCAATCAGATGGGTACACTCGCTAGTGCCAACGCCACTTTTGGTGAAAGGTTAAACTCAATCGAGCAAACTCTAACGAGTGTTCAAACCACTCAAACAAATTTGTCAAACGTGCAGAACGTTGTTTCAAGCCGTTTAGATAATTTGTCCTTAGCGCGAACGACTGCGTATCAGCGCAGGCTATTCCAGACTCCCACACAAAACAGTTCCGGGAGCACTCAAACTCCTCCTACAGGCCGTCCTGCTAGTACTAGCAATCAGACAACCGTAGGGGATGGGCCCAATCCAACCGGGGATGAAAATCCCCAAAATCAGGGAAATCATGTTATTGACGAAGGACTCCTTATGGAAGAACCTGATGTCATCCTCTTCGATGATTTTGTCAAATTTCATCAAGAGCTTGATGAGATGAAGTCGAAGTTTCATCAGGCGACCAGTTCGGCACCTGAGATCGATCGAGTAATCGAAGAAACTCGACGAACACCCTTCACTTCAAGAATCTCGAACCTTCGGATCTAAGATTCTCGAAAGGTCAAATTACCAACTTACGATGGTAAAGGTGATCCTAAAAATCACCTCGCTGCTTTTCAGATCGCTGCTGGCAGAATTGATCTAGAACCAGACGAGGAAGATGCCGGATATTGCAAACTATTCTCTAAGAATCTATCCGGATCGGCTTTATTATGGTTCACTCAGTTGGAGTCTAAATCTATTGATAGTTTTAAGAATTGTCCTCCGCATTCCTAAAACAGTATTCCATGTTCATGGAAAAGGCAACCTCTGATGCAGATCTATGGAATTTAACCCAAGGTCAGAACGAACCACTTTGCAAATATATCGCTAAATTCAAAGAAGTGATAGCCAAAATTCCTGGGGTGTCGCACGCTGCTGCCCTTTCTGCTTTAAGGAACAGACTTTGGCATGAATCCCGATTTTGGGAAGAAATCATCGTCAATCGTCCGAGCACTATCCAAGATGCTTTATTCAGAGCTACTAATTGGATGGAGGCAGAAGAAGAAAAGCTTAGCCTCGCTAAAAAGCATCGGCCAGCAAAATTGGTCGTTGGAAATCCAACTAAAAAATTTGAACCAAAAGATCAAAAACGGTTCGGAGTTAATCCTGGTACTAATGCCGTAGGAAAACCCTCCCCAAACAAAGGAAAATACAATTCTTCTAATACCTGGGTTAGAGATGAGAGTGCCTATTGCGATATTCATAGAGTAAATGGGCATTCCACCAAAGATTACAGCGTACTCAAAAAGCACCTCACCGAACTGTGGGCGGCTGGAGAGCTCGCTAATTTCAATATCGAGGAGTTTGTGGAATCTTATCATAAATAAACAGAAGATTCCGAAGCGTCCAATCCTCCTGAAAAGAAACATAAGCCCAATGGGCCCGGAACTCCGAACACTCCTAAGAAAAGGATCGATGTTATAATGGGAGGATCCAAATTATGCCGAGATTCGATCAGATCAATCAAAAGACACAAGAAATCAGCAGTAATTCAAACCGCTGTGGGTTTCCAGTCAAATGAACAAACACCTTCTATCTCTTTTGATAATTCGGACACTCAAGGATTAACAGGACCTCATGATGATGCTCTTGTGATAACTTTAGATGTTGCGAACTTCGAAGTAACTAGGTGTCTAATTGATACTGGAAGCTCGGTAGATATCATATTTCTGAGCACTTTGCAAAGAATGGGAATCAGTAAGGCTGACATTATCGGTCCACCGGTACCATTAGTAGCTTTCACGAGTGACACATCTATGTCTTTGGGGAACATAAAACTACCAGTGCTCGCCGCAGGGGTTCTTAAGATTGTAGAATTTATTGTTTTTGACCGTCTGGCCGCTTACAACATAATTCTCGGAACTCCGTGGATTTACCAAATGAAGGCTATAACTTCAACTTATCACCAGTGTTGAAGACAATGATTGCTTGAGATGTAAAAGATGAACAAACGTAACAGAGTACCTAACTTAACACCACATCACATACCTCAAATCTCACGCTAAGAGAAGTTGAAATAATTGAAGGAAGAAGATTTGTGTGAATCTGGCTAGGATATTCAACGGCCATTTTCACAAAAAAACAGATTGATTAATTTTTTTTTTTTAAAGAGAGTAGGAAAAAAAAAATTAAAAAGTGGAAGTCTCGATGATTGAGACCCACATGATAGATAATATGTAGCTATTATACTTGATATTTTTTTGTATTTTTTCTTAAGTATTTTGTGTAGAAATCCGACATTACTATTACAGCCAAACACTGAAAAACAACAAATATTTAACAAGAATGAAGAATACTAAAAGAAGAAACAAAAAAAGACTAAAATCGTAAGATGTTTCGGAACTGGTTATTGACATAATGTGGAAGAATATTTACAGAATTGTCAGATGGGGAAGATATTAGCGAAGATATTAGCGAAGACAGCCGTACTACATAATAATCCTCTTGGATTTCTAGATGTTTCATTGCGAGAATCGAGCTCGACCAGTCGGACGTTCGATTCAGTTTATTAAAGAGCTCGATCTTTACCAGTACGGAGTTCGCTCTTATTCAACATATAGTTCGCATACAAGAAGGCCGAAGCGAGGAAAATATTGTTCGAGGTTTGCGGCAGCGTCAAGACGCAGGAGTTCGGAGTCAACAAGAAAGAGTTTGGAAGATCCACGCGAAGCCCAAGATAGTTCAAATTCAAGCCGTTTCGGTCAAATTGTAACCTACATGATTAATGGGGATCAATGCGATTATGAGCAGTAAATGACCGCATTGATCATGTTTTCTCTATAAAAACAACCTCAAACGCATGTGTTTGAGGGGAGAACAACCTTTTACCTCTTACTATCAAGCAATACAACATACTCTTTCTTTTACAATTTCGCAAGGCTTCTTACTATTTTATTCTTGCCAAATTCTTTCGCTTTATTTAGTTTTTTGGTTACTTTCCTTTTCAAATCCTTATTTTTCATTTGTTGATTTTAGAGTTTTTCTCCACAAAAATACTTAAAGACAATCAAGTGTGAATCCTACATCCACATTTTGGCGCCGTCTGTGGGGAGGTTACCGCAAAACTCTTTAATCTCAAAATCTCTCTTTTTCAAACCAAGAAACTATGGCTAATCAGCAAGCTTTGAGCAATGCAATTGTCTTGCTTACTCAGTCAACCACCGATCTGACCAATCAGATGGGTACACTCGCTAGTGCCAACGCCACTTTTGGTGAAAGGTTAAACTCAATCGAGCAAATTCTAACGAGTGTTCAAACCACTCAAACAAATTTGTCAAACACGCAGAACGTTGTTTCAAGCCGTTTAGATAATTTGTCCTCAGCGCGAACGACAGCGTATCAGCGCAGGCTATTCCAGACTCCCACACAAAACAGTTCCGGGAGCACTCAAACTCCTCCTACAGGCCGTCCTGCTAGTACTAGCAATCAAACAACCGTAGGGGATGGGCCCAATCCAACCGGGGCTGAAAATCCCCAAAATCAGGGAAATCCTGTTATTGATGAAGGACTCCTTATGGAAGAACCTGATGTCATCCTCTCTGATGATTTCGTCAAAGTTCGTCAAGAGCTTGATGAGATGAAGTCGAAGTTTCATCAGGCAACCAGTTCGGCACCTGAGATCGATCGAGTAATCGAAGAAACTCGACGAATACCCTTCACTTGAGAATCTCGAACCTTCGGATCAAAGATTCTCGAAAGGTCAAATTACCAACTTACGATGGTAAAGGTGATCCTAAAAATCACCTCGCTGCTTTTCAGATCGCTGCTGGCAGAATTGATCTAGAACCAGACGAGGAAGATGCCGGATATTGCAAACTATTCTCTGAGAATCTATCCGGATCGGCTTTATTATGGTTCACTCAGTTGGAGCCTGAATCTATTGATAGTTTTAAGGAATTGTCCTCCGCATTCCTAAAACAGTATTCCATGTTCATGGAAAAGGCAACCTTTGATGCAGATCTATGGAATTTAACCCAAGGTCAGAACGAACCACTTCGCAAATATATCGCTAAATTCAAAGAAGTGATAGCCAAAATTCCTGGGGTGTCGCACGCTGCTGCCCTTTCTGCTTTAAGGAACGGACTTTGGCATGAATCCCGATTTCGGGAAGAAATCATCGTCAATCGTCCGAGCACTATCCAAGATGCTTTATTCAGAGCTACTAATTGGATGGAGGCAGAAGAAGAAAAGCTTAGCCTCGCTAAAAAGCATCGGCCAGCAAAATTGGTCGTTGGAAATCCAACTAAAAAATTCGAACCAAAAGATCAAAAACAGTTCGGAGTTAATCCTGGTACTAATGCCGTAGGAAAACCCTCCCCAAACAAAGGAAGATACAATTCTTCTAATACCTGGGTTAGAGATGAGAGTGCCTATTGCGATATTCATAGAGTAAATGGGCATTCCACCAAAGATTGCAGCGTACTCAAAAAGCACCTCACCGAACTGTGGGCGGCTGGAGAGCTCGCTAATTTCAATATCGAGGAGTTTGTGGAATCTTATCATAAAGAAAAAGAAGATTCCGAAGTGTCCAATCCTCCTGAAAAGAAACATAAGCCCAATGGGCCCGGAACTCCGAACACTCCTAAGAAAAGGATCGATGTTATAATGGGAGGATCTAAATTATGCCGAGATTCGATCAGATCAATCAAAAGGCACAAGAAATCAGCAGCAATTCAAACCGCTGTGGGTTTCCAGTCAAATGAACAAACACCTTCTATCTCTTTTGATAATTCGGACACTCAAGGATTAACAAGACCTCATGACGATGCTCTTGTGATAACTTTAGATGTTGCGAACTTCGAAGTAGCTAGGTGTCTAATTGATACTGGAAGCTCGGTAGATATCATATTTCTGAGCACTTTGCAAAGAATGGGAATCAGTAAGGCTGACATTATCGGTCCACCGGCACCATTAGTAGCTTTCACGAGTGACACATCTATGTCTTTGGGGAACATAAAACTACCAGTGCTCGCCGCAGGGGTTCCTAAGATTGTAGAATTTATTGTTTTCGACCGTCCGGCCGCTTACAACATATCACCAGTGTGTGAAATTTCCGACTCCTGCAGGAATCGGAACCATTCGAGGAGATCAGGAAACGTTGCGATCTTGCTACCTCATGGGACATCGTTTAAAGCTTAAATAGGAATTAATGATAAACACGAAGCAAGAGAGCACCTCGCGTTACCCAAGTGGTCTTAATTCGAGTGAAGTTACCACATAAATTGAAATTGATTCCGAATTTCCAGACCGAAAAGTAAAAATCGGTACTACTTTAGATTCAGAAATCAAAGATCAGTTGGTAACTTTTCTAAAAGAAAATAAGCATACTTTTTCCTGGTCGGCCAAAGATATGCCTGGAATCGACAAAAGTATAATTACCCATGATTTAAACGTCGATCCCAGTTTTAAACCAATAAAGCAAAAAAGAAGAAAACTTGGTCCTGACCGAGCACAAGCGGTCAATGACGAAGTTGATAAGCTTTTGAAATTTGGTTCCATCAGAGAAGTGAAATAACCGGACTGGTTAGCAAACCCCGTGGTAGTCAAAAAGAAAAATGGAAAGTGGAGAGTATGTGTCGATTTCACTGACATTAACAAAGCATGTCCAAAAGACAGTTTTCCTCTCCCTCATATCGATCGGCTCGTAGAATCAACGGCCGGAAACGAACTCTTAACATTTATGGATGCATTCTCTGGATATAATCACATCATGATGAATCCCGAGGATGAAGAGAAAACATCCGTCATAACTGATAGAGGAATCTATTGTTATAAAGTTATGCCATTCGGTTTAAAAAATGCCGGTGCAACATACCAACGTTTAGTTAACAAAATGTTTGCAGAGCATTTGGGCAAAACGATGGAAGTTTATATAGATGACATGCTCGTGAAATCCCTTAAGAAATCCGAGCACATCACATATCTCGAGCAATGTTTCAAAATTTTAACGAGTTCGGAATGAAATTAAATCCAGCCAAATGTTCCTTTGGCGTGCCTTCCGGAGAATTCCTAGGGTACATAGTCACAGAAACAGGAATAGAAGCAAATCCTAATTAGATTAACGCTTTCCTCACTATGCCTTCGCCAAGAAACATTAAGGAGGTCCAACGATTGACAGGCAGAATTGCTGCATTAAATCGTTTCATATCAAAATCTACTGATAAAAGTCTCCCCTTTTATCAAATTTTGAAAGGGAACGAAAAAATTCGGTGGGATGATCAATGCGAAGCAGCATTTGGTCAACTCAAAACTTATCTGACAACACCGCCGATTCTCTCAAACCTGAATCAGATGAAAAACTTTATCTATACATTTCATTCTCTAACCATTCCGTCAGTGGGGTGTTAGTTCGAGAGGACCGAGGTGAACAAAAGCCAATTTTCTATATAAGTAAATCTCTTACTAGTCCAGAAACGAGATATACCATGATGGAAAAATTAGCTATAGCAGTAGTCATATCTGCTAAAAAACTCAGACCTTATTTCCAATCTCATCTGATAGAAGTTATAACTTCTCATCTACTTCGCTCAATTCTTCACGGTCCAAGTCAGTCCGGTAGGTTGGCGAAATGGGCTATCGAAAACAGTGAGTACGATATAGAATACAAAAGTCGGACTAGCGCAAAAGCACAAGTCCTGGCTGCTTTTCTAACCAAACTACCATTAGATGATGGAATCTTTGTTGAAACGGACTCTACATAGAAATTACATGTAGATGGCTCTTCTTCTAAACAAGGATCCGGAATCGGCATTAGGCTCGAAACTCCGACAAAGGAAATAATCGAGCAATCATTTCGATTAATGTTTCCAGCTTCGAACAATGAAGCAGAATACGAAGCTCTTTTAGCAGGACTTCGGCTTGCTCTTGCGATTGGAGTAGAAAAAATAATAGCTTATTGTGATTCTCAGCTAGTTGTAAACCAGTTTGCTGGAGATTACGAAGCTAAGGCTCCTCGAATGGAAGCTTATCTTTCGGCTGTAAAAAAATTAGCCAGAAAATTCAAAGAATTCGAATTAGTTCGAATACCTAGAAGAGAAAACACTTTGGCAGACGCTTTAGTGGCCCTAGCTTCTACCTCAGATCCTGAACTCAAACGAGTTATCCCAGTTGAATGTATTTCTTCGCGAAGTATTTTGGTTGAAGAAACAGAAAACGATAACATTTTGGAGGCCGAATACATCAAAACTCCAAAACCAAGTTCCGGAAATAGTTCACTTGTCATCACCAGATCACGAATAAAGTCTCAAGATGACGAACTTACTCCAGCATTGGAACTTCCTAAAAGAAAGTCAAAAAGAAAGTTAAAGGATCAAGAGGTTCCCATTAAAGAACCGTCTCGAACCGAACAGTCACTTCCAGGTGATGTAGAGGTTCAGGAGACAATCGAAGATCCTGATATTCCTTCTGAACCCGAACCAAGGAAGTTTATACTCAAGGATAATAATTCCGCTAATGATTGGGGGGCTGACTGGAGGGTACCCATCAAAAATTTCATTCTTCATGGAGAACTACCATCTAACAAATGGCAAGCTCGCAAATTAAAAATCATCAGCGCTAAGTATTGTATAATTAAAGAGTCATTGTACAAGCGAGACGTCAGTGATCCTTATCTTTTATGTATTTTCGGACCCGAAGTTGAAATAGTGACAAGCGAGGTCCACGAAGGGCTTTGTGGTAGTCATTCTTCGGGACGAGCAATGGCTTTCAAAATCAAACGGTTAGGATATTTCTGGCCAACTATGATTTCAGACTGCATTGATTACGCCAAACGGTGTAAAAAGTGTCAGATGCACGCTCCTATTATTCACCAGCCATCTGAAATTCTATCACATATATCCGCTCCATACCCTTTCATGAGGTGGTCAATGGATATAATCTGTCCGATGCATCGTTCAACACGAGGCGTCCAATACTTATTAGTTCTAACGGACTATTTTTCCAAATGGATTAAAGCTGAAGCTTATATAAGCATACAAGATTCCGTAGTAAAGACATTCTTGTGGAAACACATTATTTGTCGCTATGGAGTTCCTTACGAAATAGTAACGGACAATGGTCCTCAATTCATTTCAAATGATTTTGAAGATTTTTGTTCCGCTTGGGGAATAAAACTTAGCTACTCAACGCCGAGGTATCCTCAAGGAAATGGATAAGCGGAAGCCTCCAATAAAACCATTCTCAACAATCTTAAAAAACGCTTGAGTGCTCGAAAAGGTGGATGGTATGACGAGCTGCAACCTGTGTTGTGGGCTTATCGAACAACCCCGAGGCGAGCACCGGGTGAAACTCCATTCTCATTAGTTTATGGGATGGAATCCATAGTCCCAGCCGAGCTGAATGTTCCAGGTTTGCGCCGAAGCGAAGCTCCACTTAACGAGGAATCGAATTCTAAATTATTAGAAGACGTTCTCGATACAATCGATGAAAGGCGAGACCAATCCCTTATTCGACTTCAGAATTATCAACAGTTGACCGCTCGATACTATAACTCAAAGTTGAAAAACAGACCTTTAAATGTAGGAGACTTTGTTTTAAGGCGAGTGTTCGATAACACAAAAGAAGAAGGAGCTGGAAAACTCGGTATTAACTGGGAAGGCCCTTATTAAATCACTGAAAAAATCCGAAATGGTGTATACCGTTTACAAGACCTTGGTGGAAATCCCGTTCAAAGGCCTTGGAACATAATCAACTTGAAAAAGTTCTATTGCTAAAGAAAACACATTCAAACTACGATTTGGCTTGATCCTATTCTGGGTACGTAGGCAGCTCGCTAAACACGAGTCCAGCTATAATATAAAAATAAAAATATTATTCCAGTCATGGAATTTTATGAACTTGATATTCGAGCATAAATATAAAGATACGTTGCGAACAATGTATAAATAAATATTTCTTGCTAAGCTAAGACCGGATCTAGAAGGGTCTTGAATTACGGAATAGCTCAGCTCCTTGACCTGCGAGGTCAATGATGCTAATAATACAACCTGGCATGTTTCCGTACTCCTGAAGTCCTAGTTCGATCCAATCGGAAGGATGGGCTTCGAGGCGATGACGCTCGCGAGAAATATCGAGGCTACGCTTCTCTAGCTCCATTATCCGTTTCCTAATCTTTTTCTTCTCATCTTCGACCTCGTCATGCCGAGTGATAAGCTAAAGAAAATAAAACCCTACGTTTAGCAATAACAAAAAGAAGTTAATCACTAGGATGGAAAATACCTTATTGATAAACTCCTCAGCCTTGACACGATCTTGGGCTGACAATCTCTCGATTAATACGATCGGAACCTGAATGGTGGTTCCCTTCCTCAATATTCGTGACCCTTCTGGTTCGCCAGTTCTTCTCGTTTTTGTAAGCTCGATGTCTGGTGCTCCCGGAAGATCGTCACTTATCAATCTGGATGAGTCAGAAGTTTTCTCTGAAAAATTTCCCTCTTCAGACATTTTTGTAGAATTGTTGTTGAAATTCAATGATAAACTACACCCACTTTATACTCGAAAATTTATTCGATTGAATTTAAAATGATTAATTGACGATTTCCTAAATCTGAAATTACGACTTTCATGGAAAATGTAATCGAGTTAATTGCTAATTATATTCCCTAGATTAAACGCATTAAATGAGATTTGAATAATCGGCGAATTTAAAGCGAAAGGGGAAATGTAATTAATGTCGTTGGGCAGCTAGCCCAATAGAATATTACAAAATAAAAAAAATATATATAAATAATAACTAAGAAGGAGGAGGGTTCGTAGAAGGGACTTCGTCAGATGACGAACCGCTTTCACGCTCGACGGGTTCGAGGCTCCTTTGGTAGATGTCCCAGTGCTTCTTCAGAAACCTGATGTGTTCTCGAAGACAGCTGGGAATGCGAGCGATAGAGTCAAATCCCCTACTCTCCCAGTTATGAACATCCGACTCCAAACGTCGGATTTTCCTCTCAGTCCTAGCAATTCTCTCCTCAAGGACACGGCGTTTCCTTCCAAGGTGTTGCCTTTCGGAGTAGAGGAAAACGTACCTTTCGGTAATCTGCAAAGGACAGATGCGTTACGAATCTATCGGATAAAACCTTGAAATAACTAATATCTAGGTCAAACCTGTTCCATAAATTCATGGCACTCGATCCTTCTTCCTTGGACATGGAAGAAAGGAAACAAGGAATGGCTACCCCTTGGGGAGTAAATCCATCCCCTAGTGGAAACAGAGTTTCAGCCGAAGGGAATCGTGGTGGATTAGAATCAGAAGGTTCGCCTTGGGGAGAAGCCATCGAAAATCTGAAAAAAGAAGAGCTGTAAAGTTCCTTATAAAGAAAAATGCCTATTGGAAAATTTCCAAAACCCAACTCTCCTTATATAGAAAAAATATGTAAGGACACTCACTCGAAGTATTTATTGAAAAGAAAGTTGAACGTCAATCCATTTATTTGACAGTTACTGTCTTTCGATTTTTGCGTGCATGCACAAACAAGACCTACGAAATATAGGTCAATCAAGTATCACTTAAACACCTAGTAGGCAAAACTTAATTTGGAGCTCGAAATTCGAAGTCAATCAATGAATGGTATCACACCTTTTTATCTTCTTAGAGAAAGCGAATAGTTCTCACTGGAAATTTCTCTAAATCGAATACATTCGAAGTATTGCGAAGTATTCTTGTAAGCCGAGCTCTAACCTCGCAACCGAGAGACCGAGGAAAAATTCCAATGTTTTTTCTTTAAAAAAGGCAAGTAGGTCTGATCAGCCTATCTCTCCTATAATCTTAAACCATTTCGGTTATGAGGACTTTGCAAACCCTCCAGGTAAAATCGATGGTTTCCACCAAAATTAAATATTTCTTCCTAAAGAAATTTTAATTAAACCCCCTTGGGAAATTTATTCAAAATAGTAATAAAATCCCCCTTGGGCAAAGAAAAACTCAAAAGTAGTAAAACGGCCCCATGGCCAACAAGGCAAATTTCATGTCTTAAAAATTGAAGGGACAATCCCCACATAAGGTGAATGCAATCACCATCATTCATTCATAGGCGAACCGCCTTCTTCTCTTACTTGACTTGAAACAAGAGCACCCCCAACGTCATCGTCTTGAGTTGCGAGAACCACTTCAGGGTTAAGCGAGCTAGCATCGTGAGGAGTTTCGTTCCGCAATTCAACATCGTCTCCTATAATCGAGGAGATGACAAGCCCGTGATCAGAGAGCCCCTGAGCTCGTCCCGAGGAGATTCTGTCAACATTGGTTCCGAACTCATTAAAATGAGCGCGAGGAGAACCGGTTAACATCATCTCGTCCAAAGACGAACCAGTATTTGGTTCGGTCAGCGGAGGGGAATCAGCGAATTCAGAAGCAAATTGCTACAAATTCAAATATGGCTGAGGAGCGGTATTTAGCTTAGCTACAGTCTCAGCTAGCTCAGCACCAACCGTCTCTTTCTCTTCAGCCAAATTGACTTTTCCGTCCTCTATCTCTTTGACCGAATCGAGATTGCTTTTCATTTCATCGCGTTCGGAGTTAAGCTTGTTCCAAGCTTTGTCTGCAGCGATAAATTCCTGCACAGCAAGAAGAAACTTTTGCCCAGCTCCCTTAACCTCTTTACGAGCATCATGAGATATTTTGCGGACATCGCGATCTTTCAGTTCGGAAAGAGACTCATTTTTGCGTTCGAGCTCCTCAGCAGCTGCTTTAACCTTGTTAAGCTCTGATCTAAGAAGCTCAATCTCGTCTTTTGCGAAGTTATGATCAGCAAGGGCAATCTCTAGCTTTTGCTCTGTCTCAATCAAAGTCTTCCTTGTCTCCACGCCGGATCTTTCGAGTCTCTCGATCTCTTACCGGTGAGCCGAGTCGAGGCCATCAGACTCCTGCACAAGCTGACTGGAAGATTGCAGTTTCTCAATCTCTCCTTCAGCGGCATCAACTTTCTTGGAAACTTTGGCGAGCTCCTCTTCGTAAAAGTTGACAATTCCATTCACATCCAAAGTTGCCTAATAAAAGAAGTTTCATCTTTTTAAAAAAATATATATATTTTCTTTCAAAATCGGCTGTTTAAGGAATCGCACCTGAGAGCAGTGGAATGAATGGCTGATATACATCTTCTTGATGTCAGGCTTCCACCAATCAAAGGACGGAAGCTTCTTCCCAACACGGGTGTGGAAGCACCTAAACATATTCCCGATCTTCTCTTTATCTGGAATAAAGTTAGTTGTGTGAGAATTAAGTTTTCTTTAAAGAGAGAATCTATTAATCTCAAACAACAAAATGATAGTTAAAGGTTACCGGCTTGAGACGAAGCTCTGGCAACTAGTCCTGGGTTTGGATCCTTCACCCATGAGAGCTTCGAGGTCATCAACTTCATACTCGCGAAATTCGGAAGAAAGGTTCGACATTTTACAAAAAGGATTTTTTACCGAAAGGAAACAATGACTTCTGTAATAAGAATGAAAGTTCTCTAAGTAAAGAAGATAAGATGGAAAAGTGATTTTACCTCTTAGAACCCTAAAGTATGATGGAAAACCGCCTCGAGAATATTGGGAAGTGGGACAGTTTTTCCCGTGGTATTAATATAAAATTAAGAAATTAATGATGACAGTTGTCAGGGAAATCAAATCATCTAATTATCCGAGATCAGCGTAACAGCGTAAAACATGAAGAAATTCCAGAATGTTAAAGATCTCGAGTCATTAATTACTGTTTACTTAAGTCTTCCAAGCCGAGCATTCAGCTCGCAAGACTTGGGGGGCTAAATGTTGGGGTCGGATCCCACACATCTTCGGTAGGATCCACTTGGATCTGTCCACATCATTATTACATAATAATCCTCTTGGATTTCTAGATGTTTCATTGCGAGAATCGAGCTCGACCTGTCGGAAGTTCGATTCAGTTTATTAAAGAGCTCGATCTTAACAAGTACGGAGTTCGCTCTTATTCAACATATAGTTCGCATACAAGAAGCCCGAAGCGAGGAGAATATTGTTCGAGGTTCGCGGCAGCGTCAAGACGCAAGAGTTCGGAGTCAACAATAAAGAGTTCGGAAGATCCACGCGAAGCCCAAGATAGTTCAAATTCAAGCCGTTTCGGTCAAATTGTAACCTACATGATTAATGTGGATCAATGCGATTATGAGCAGTAAATGACCGCATTGATCATGTTTTCTCTATAAAAACAACCTCAAACGCATGTGTTTGAGGGGAGAACAACCTTTTACCTCTTACTATCAAGCAATACAACATACTCTTTCTTTTACAATTTCGCAGGGCTTTTTACTATTTTATTCTTGCCAAATTCTTTCGCTTTATTTAGTTTCTTGGTTACTTTCCTTTTCAAATCCTTATTTTTCATTTGTTGATTTTAGAGTTTTTCTCCACAAAAATACTTAAAGACAATCGAGTATGAATCCTACATCCACAGGTATAATTTTATATACTGCAATAACTTTTTTAATATTTTAATTTGGAACCTTTAAAAATAGGTTAATTTAATATTTGAAAGAATATCATAAATATTTAATATATTAAAAAGATAAAAATTAGAAATACTCTAATTTGATTTTTTTAAACAGATATTTAAAATATTTATAGTAGGCGGCGGGTCAAATGTAATGTAATATATGATAGAAAGAGTTATGATCCTTAGCACGCAATATTTTCATTGAGATTATAAAATAAAAATATAGACTCCACACACGGGTTGAATTTGGTATTATTATATACCTAAAATATGTTTTTTACACATTCGATTATGCGAATATTTGCTAAATTCTGTAATTAGCTCAAACAAATCTCTATTTCAGCAACCAAAAAATTATAAATTGAAAAAAGCATTTCCTAAATTAATCCAAAATAATAGCTAACTTCTTTAATTAATTCAAAATAATCTACGTTTTAGATGCGATTCATTTATGATATTTTGATTTTTGATCTAACTGAATTTTATGCAATCTCATTTTGTGGTTGTTAACATAAATTAACTCATTGTTCAATCAATATTAATTTTTAAAAAAATAATATTATTTTCGATTTCATATCTTAAATTTTTTTTATCCATAATTGTGTATTATATAATAAAGAAAATATATTCATTCTAATATTATATATAGGAAATGACAAAAAAATAATATTTTTTCATTTACTACTATAATCTATCAAAAGTTACTTACCCAAAAAAAATATATATCAAAAGTTTATTCTAAAATATATAATATATAAATTTTACTAAATGAAAGTCAGTCCGTGCTGTAATACGAGTCATGATCTAGTATATATATCTTTTTAACAACGACGGGAGACTGTATCTTTGTAGTAGTCTTTAACTAACTCCATCGCAAAAAGCAGATTTCAATCAATAGTCTGTCCTTGAGTTCAAGTATTTCGTCGCCAGTAACCCAAATCTCGCCGTGGAGATAGTGAAGGCTTCTCTAACTCGGACTAGTACTTTAGGCTGTTCTAGTTGTGGTTGGAACAACATTGAATATGTGGATGGTATCAACTGTTATCATTGTTGGTCTTCGTTGGATCTAAAAAGAATCATGCACAATTTATTTTCTGTCGTATCACTTTGATAAAAGATTTTCTCATTTTTTTGTTTTTGATAAATTTTTCTCATTTTTAGGGGAGCGGATCTCTTTGTGTTTCCAAAACATAACAAATCTCATATTAAAATAATTGGTTTTTACATCTATTTTTTTTAATCTAATATTATCTCTGCATGCAAAAGAAAATAGACCGATTGTAAACAAAGCGAATTGTGTAACTTTTATATTGTTCATCTTAACGGTATTAAATTCTAGGTGCATGTTGTTGATTGCTTGATAATTCTTAAAGAGAGATTTGGTTTCTATCAAAAAACACAAAAGTGAGAATTATACACCATGTGCTGGCTTGGCATGGAAGGCAACTTTTCATACCTGGAGCAACTTGACCTAATCTGTCTCTGTAGTACAACTGCAAAAACGAGTTACTTTCTCAACATATCGGAAGTTCTCTTAACGTCCTCACACTTTACAATATTTCCTTTTTATGTACGATATCTCTGTTTGTAATGAGTTCAATACTTTTGTGGTTTTTGAACCTAAATCCTTCTATTGAGATAAGCAGGCTACTCTGACTCCCGTGATAAATTCATATAGTTCATACTAGCAAAATCTGATTAGTATATGAATTTCTATCTCAAAATCACTCTCTAGAATCCATTCACTGCTTTAAATTGGGGCCATAGTGCAAGCTTAATCTCACTTGCCCCGCCACAGAGCTGATTTGACCTTAAGATTTTAATCCGCGAATTTGCGTATCTTGCAAACTTTGTGGTCGCAGCTTTGCATGTTTTTGTAGGCAAGACACCCAGAGTGGGTGCGAGTAAACTGACAAACACATGCGGGTTTTGCATGGTGAATTCGCAGTTTAATGTTTTTTAGTCTTGGCCCTTGGGGCAAGACGAGTTTATACTACAAGAAAACAGCCGTAAACCAAAAACATAAGATTCGATTTGCCAAAAATTCTCCCTTCATTTTCGGAAACGATGAAATCGAGTTGCAAAACTTTTTCCTGATTTTGCACAACTATATATATATATATATATATATATATATATATATATATATGCGTTTTGAAGCCCATCGATCTAGAAGCTGTTTCTCTTGTCAATTGAAGATTTTGGGTGAGTTTTCGTGACCCTTTTTCATCATCTCCGATTTGAACAATTTTTGGGAAACTTGTGACCGGATTTTATTGTGACTTAGGTTGATTGTGCTTCTCTATAAGAGAGCTTTAATTCTGGGTCGTTTTCAGCCTTAGAAGAGGTTGGTAAGTCTCATCTTCTTCCCTCTTCAATTTTCTTCCATGGAAGTGAGATTCAAGCTCTTTAACGGTGGATTTCGTTTCAAGAAGAATTAAATCTTGATCTATACCTTGTTAGAAACCTCTCATTCATACAGATCCAACGCCAATGACATTTCATCAAGCAGAAGTCGGAATTGATCGGAATTTGATTGGTAAATATTTCGATTTTGTCGATTCATAGTCAAATCAGGATTTAGTTAAACCGGTTCTTATCGTTTTGAAACCGGTTTAGGACGGGTCTAGAATTGTCGTTAACCATTCGTTCAGTCCGAAAATCTTTCCAGTTGAGTTCTAACTCCCTTATTAGTTATTATACATTTGTATAATATTTTAGGAGTATGATAGAAACAAGAAATGAATTCTCTGTATGTTTGAATTCTGAAAATTAATTATTTGTTTTTAGTGTTATTATTCTGAATATGATTCTGATGATAAAATATGTTATTCTGTTAAGACCGGTATCAGCGTGATATTCTGATTTAGCTAGCTCTATTGAGCAATCTGTGGCAGCCGGCATCACAACAGATGTATTCCGTATTCTGATATTCTGTTAGTGGTATTGAAGTCGGTTAATGCCGTGGACCGTACTTCCTTATCACCTCGTTAGGGGCCATCATCCCTATCGAGTATATTATGTATATATTCTGTTAGTATATGGTTTAGGCTGACCAATGCTGGGTTGTACCATTCCAATGTTGCATTGTTAGCTAGATACCTGGTCGTTCTGTTCTGATGATGTTATTCTATTTTGATTATTTTATTACGTATTTTTGTTAGTATATGTTCTGTTGTAATTTACTTTACTTATAAGTAATTAAATTGGAATTTATGTCTGTTAGTACCAACACGTGAACATTATTCTGTGCGGGATCAGACCGTGTTGATACTTGTTCGTCGGGTTTGTAGTTTCACTGGGCGATTTTTCGCTCACATAAGTTCTGATTCCGTGCAGAGGGCATTGAGGAAGAGCAGCGTGCAGCTAAGGTTTAGAGTTTGTTTTTCAGTCGTAGAGCGAAACTTGGTAGATTTTTCAACGTTTAATTTATTTTGTTTTTGAGATTTGGAGTTTTTACGAGGTTTCAACTTTATACATTATGAAAATTATAGTATTTTTATTATATTAGTTTTAGTAATGCTTCAACATTTCTTTTGAATTTTTGGGGCGTTACTAGACTAGAAGCTTGGAGAAGATTCTAGAAGACTGAAGTGTTTCTTTTTCATAGGAGAAAAAGGAAACATGAAGACAAAGGACAATTTTCTATTCCTCAAAAAAAAAGGAAATTGTTCATTCCAATTAGTTTTAGGATTGGAAATTGGTCTGTTGTATGATCTCGTCCTATTTAGTATAAATAGGGTGCTAAGGCTTGAAGAAAGCTTAGCACAAACAAGAGATAGAATTCCTAAGCAATTAAGTTTTAGCTTAAGAGAAATAGAGAGCTAAAGACTTAAAGAGGGCTAAGGGTTTTAGAGAGAGTTCTTGTTCTTGACCGGGCTGTGATTGAAGAACAAGACTTTGAGAGGATAAAAAATAGTGTTAAGGAGAAACCTTGTAAACATATTTTCTATTAATCGAAAGAATTTTGAGAAACCCTGTGATGAATCGTGAACTAGTTCAAACTACTTAATAGCTCTTGCGTTTTCAGAGCCGCCCCCAAAAATTTGAAAACCAGAAGCAAACGAACAAATTAAAGCCTACTATTATTTTGTAAAACTAAAAAAAAAAGTTTGAAAACAATGTAAATAGAGGTAGGAGACTAGAATTTGTACTCCTCCCTTTATGGTAAAGTGCCTTTTACCATTAGACCAGTTAAAACATTCTATAAAAAAATGCGACCGATTTTATATATAATCAAAAGAATGTCGGAGAAGCTTTTTTCCCCTTGGTCCACTCGAATAAATGATACGCTAATGTTCTAAGGGCATATACTCGTACACATGCAACTTTTCCATCATTGAAAAACCAAGAAATGGAACCAAATGCTTGTGTCAGAGACTAGTAAACACACTAAACTCGTTGTTGAAACTCACTTATCACTCTTTCATCAACAACTCCAAAGTCCATCCTCTTAACAGCGATGGTGGTGCCATGACATTGTACTCCATTGTAAATGACCCAAAACCACCTTGGCCTAATATATTTTTCTCACTAAAATCATTGGTGGCTCGACGAAGAGTTTCTATCGGGTATAAATGGTCATCATCACGGTCATCTCAGAAACTCCCTAGGTCTACCATTCTCAATATTTCCCATAGTAGATTTCTTAAGCTAATAAACGTAACCCATGATAGTGATGGTGATCAAGATGACTGCTCTTCCAGTTATGCTTACATTGATTATACATATAGTCACTCCATTGTCTCTTTACTTGTGTCTGAGCAACTTATTGCTCGGTTCGTAAATGACTTTTATGTTTTCGGAAGCCTCGGTATTTCTGGTATTTCCCCTTTGAGCTGGTTGTTTTGGAGGTTAATCTCAACCAGTTCAGGGAGAGAACTAATCGCTAGTAAAATCATGTCACCTAGAGATAAACCAGAAAGGTTAATATATACAATTCAGTACGGTTGATGCGGTTGCACTCCACGCCTTTCCATTTGCAGTATTCAAAGGTAGAACGAGATAAACCAAAAAAATTATTACATGAATATTGTATGGGCTTTGCTCAAAAAAAAGAAAAAAAAAGAGAATATTTGTATGGGTTATATATATATATATATATATATATATATATATATATATTCTCCATGAATGTTTTTTTCTTCTCTTATTGTTCTATTTGTTTTCTGTATTTAGTAATTACTAGTTTTTTTTAATATTTATATTAGTATCTCAACTTTGAATATGTGATTTTGTTTTGTTCAGTTTTTAAAATATCTTACTTATGTTTTGCTCATTTTTTGCTTACTTTTGATCATTTTTTTTTCTTTGAATTATTTATATCATTTCAATAATTATAATATATTAATAGATGTAGTAACTATAAATTCCTTCAAATAACTTAATTTGATCTTTTAAAGGTTGAGTTAACATTAAATATAAAAAACTTCACCGATTCCTTTGCTTTTTTTTTTTTTTTTTTTTTTTGAAATCTGTTATATTTTAGGGAGACTCACAAAAATGCCTATTTTTCAATACCCCTTTTCAAAAATGACTCCTTTGGCTGTCCATATTTAAAAATACCCATTTTTATGTACAAAATGACTAAATTACCCTTCTTTTAATAAAAGATATCACAAATATATAAGGAAATATAACAAAATTAGGTCCACAAAATACAAAATATTTTTTGGCGAAAAAAGTGATCCCGCAATGTTTCCCGCCAAAACACTTGTAAAAACTTGTAAAACCTTTAAGATACCTTGTAAAATTTTCCCGTAAAATTTTTTCCCGCCAAAAAATTTTTCCGCCAAAATTTTTTTTTTGCGGGAATAGTGATTCCGTAATTTTTTTGGCGTTAAATTTTTGGCGGGAAAAATTTACAAGGTATTTTAAAGGTTTTTTACAGGGTATTTATAAGGTTTTACAATGTATTTTAAAAGGTTTTACAACGTATTTATAAGGTATTTATAAGTTATATAAGATTTTACAAGCTATTATATAAGGTTTTACAAGTTTTTTATAAGGTTTTACAAGTTATAAATACCTTATAAAACCTTATAAGTACCTTGTAAAACCTTTTAAAATACATTGTAAAACCTTACAAAACACTTGTAAATACTCCGTAAAACCTTTAAAATACCTTGTAAATTTTTTCCGCCAAAAAAATTGCGGAATCACTTTTCCCGCAAAAATATTTTTTGGCGGGAAAAATTTTTACGGGAAAATTTTACAAGGTATTTTAAAGGTTTTTACAAGTATTTTTGCGGGAAAATTGCGGGATCACTTTTCCCGCCAAAAAATATTTTGTATTTTGTGGACCTAATTTTGTTTTAAATAAGGGTAAAATGGTCATTAAAAATTAAAAGAGGGCAAACTTAAGTAATTTTTTACTTTTCTCAACCATTAAGTTAGTATCTATATATACACCCAAAATGAAAAATTACTTAATTTTATGTTTTTATTGAATAACATTTATTACCTACCTAAAAATAATTTGACCAATGAAAAACATATAAAAAAATATAAAATAAAAGGATTAATTTGATCGTATACCTCTACTTTTTTGTTATCGTAAATTTTATTAAAAATGAATAATAAAAGTACATAAACCAGAAAATTTCCCTGAAAAATAGTATTCATTATATCTTATTAAAAATTAGTATTTTTTATTATAAATTATATGATTTTGAATTATCTTTTTTGAATAATATCAAATCTAATTTTTGTTATCTTTATTTATACAAAATTTTAGATAACGATAATTCTACACATAGCAAATATTTTTTAAATTTGACTATTTTTAAAATATTAATTAGGAATTTTAGTTAAATTTAAATTTAAATTATTTTAAATTAAGTTTTATGAAATGATTCTTATAAATATTAAGGGTATTACGGTAAATGTTTAATGAGAAAAATTTAGTTTTCAAATTACCATTAAATTGAGTGTATTTTTCAAAGAATTTTATAGGACTTAGTATATTTATAAAAATCTCCCAATATAAAAATATCAAATTTTACGTTAAAAATATTAAATAAGATCAAGGTTTATGAAAGAGAGAAAGTATATGGTAATATGGGTATTGACGTATTGTATACTACCTATAATTAACACATTAATTAAAACCTAATGTATACATTACCCCAATCAAATGACATGTCAATACAACACTTTAGGATCGAATTCACAAGGAACAAGGCTTTAGCTCACTAGCAATGCATGTTATTAATTAATCTTAGCTAGATATGATTGGTTAAATTTTTTTTATATCAAAATTAAGTAAAACTAACAATTTTCAAAAGTAAATAAAGAGAAAAATAAACTAAACAGTCATAAACAACAGGTAAAAAATGTCCAAACATGAATTTTTCTGTTTGCGTTTCAAAAAATTTAAAATCTTAATAAATTCATAAGTTGTGGATATTGATGACACATACGTAACACTTTACAAACACATATATAAATTTTGTATTTAATCATATTTAACTTATGTTTCCTTAATATTTTTCTTATATTTTGATTAAATTTCATCATTTTTTCTTTATTATTTAAATTATTACAATAATTTTGACATATTGATAGAAGTCTAGTCACACTGAAATTCATTCAACCAACTTAATTTGGGGTTTTGGATATTTTTGATATAATTTTAATGAATTAATCATTGATTTTTTAATTGAAAAATGAAAAGTTCAAAAAATTTAGCTTCGAATTTGGTTCTAATACACATTTAAGATAATTTCATTTCTTTTCATATCCATCCAAGAGATAAACAGATGGAAGATGGGATTGTAGTAGGAGTTGCACTTGTCATCCTAGCCATTATTGGTTTATTTGTTTGGATGTACAAGTGTAGGAAATCTACACTATGGAAACAGAAGACATCAGCAACGCTTTCATTGATCATAATGTTATCGATATACAATAGAGATTCTCCGACAAGCCACTAATAATTTTAGCAATGAAAACGTCTTTGGAAAAGAGGTTCAAGCATTGCCTATAAAGGAAAACATACCACGGCACCATGATTGTAGTCAAGAGAATAAACTTAAAATCCATCGATGGTTTTGGTTAACATTTGGTTACCCTCCCGACACTCGGTCGCGAATATAAGCGGTAGTTCTTCACGTAAGGACATTTTTTCGGGTAATGTCCTTGTTGTCCACAAATTCGACGACCCTCGCAAAGGTTAACTATTCTGCCCTTCTGGAGTCACTGACCGCTTCCCAGTTCTTTGGATTGGACTATTAGAGCAACCCCAATGATATTTCTAGAGGGTTTCTTAACCGTAGAATCCTTAAAAAAAAGCCAAAAAATAATTCAAAACTGACAATTAATCTAAGGAACGTACCTTAAATAAGAGTTTTTAGAGGTTGTAAGAGTCCATACGTGTCACTGTCTTATTGTGTTTGTTTCGAAGCTCGACTCTCTCTTCTCTCTTGTTTCATCCGATGGCGAAAGCAGATGAGATATGTCTCGATCATCATCATCCAAAGATCGGAAGAGAAAAGCCAAGCAACTCGTCCCTCTTCCGCTGTGATCATCATCTCAACCGACGGTGCTCACCATCTTATTGATTGTAGAAATTGATTGCAATCTATATCCCGTCCTTTAATCATCTATTGCTTGTAGAAATTGATTGGTCTCTCACTTATATCTCTCATAGATTAAATCATTGACCAGTATTTCGTATGATTGATATTGAAAGTCTGCACATTGATTTTAGGGGTTTTGTTTGATTTGATGATTTATATGGTGGAAAAAGAGAAGACTTTTCAATGGATGAGAAAATAGAGAGACTGATATTGGTTTTACTTTACTTTTGATGTAGCTGTTGATCTTATGTCTTCTAAAGTATGTGGCATTGGACTATTGAACATCAAAGCACAACATGTGTTTTACCCTTTTGAGAGAGATAAATTCAGATGTCGTTATGATATTTTGCATCAATATCTCTCTTTTTTCTTTTCAAAGTAGAGCAATTTACTAATTCCATTGTATATCGTATTCACATGTAGAGTATAAAGATAACATAATGGGTCAAACACGATATGTTTTTGTTTACTAATTCCATTGTTTACTGTTCTGAATTGCGTTGTGTTTCGGATTGCAATATGTTTTTGTTTGTCCAGGTGAATGAGACTTATGATTGCTGGTACACATTAGGGATCCCAAAGATAAAGCTTTATCGGAATAGCTTTTTCGGTTGCCAAGCAAATGATCTTTCTTTCACAGACATTATTAAGCAATACTCTAATGTGTAAGTTCTTATCTTTTCTCTCATTTTATACATTTTTCATCATAACTAAGCACATACACACTACAGGAGAATCATGAAGAAAAATCATAATAGCCATGATAATTAGTAATAGCACAACGATTGCGGTGTTTGTTTAGTTTGTCAATCATGTCTTGTCTGGGCGCTGTTATTCACCGAATTGATCCTCTTTCATTGGTTCTTTTTTCTCCAGAATCTCTTAACTTTTACAGTCATGGCTTAATGGAAAAGCAACACCAAAGTACTGGAAAGATGATGTGATTGCTGGCATTGTCTCTGGCTTCGCAACTTCCATAATCACAGTCTTCATCGTACGGATCTTACGACATGTAAAATCTTGGTTCCCTCGAGCTTGTTGTTCAGTAAAGAGCCAGTTTTCTAAGGTGAATCTCTTGGTACAAGTGAAGCGGTGCATGTTTGCTTCTTGTTTATTTCTCGGTTCTCGGATGAATGGCGATACAATACTTGATGGATTAGAAGAAGCTACATTGTTTGGTTCCTAGGTTTCATCTTCTTGATCAGCTTGCTTCTGTGTCGTCAGTGTCCTGTTAGCTAAGTAGATACTTTTGATGGATTAGAAGAAGCTACATTGTTTGGTTCCTAGGTTTCATCTTCTTGATCAGCTTGCTTCTGTGTCTTCACTGTCCTGAAGATGAGAAAGAACAAATTTTTTTTTTTTTTAAGAAATCCACTTAAGGACTCTACCATTGGACAAAGAAAATTTTAAGGATTCATCACAAACTCTTAACTTTAAAATTGTTATAATATATAATTAAAATATGTTTAAGAATCCTTTTAAGGATTCAACCATTGTTGTTGCTCTTATATGGCATTTGGATCGGTTTCTTCCCCAAGTTACCAACTGCTAACATTTCATCAATCATCGAATATATAGGGTTTAGCCCCGGTCATGTACGGATCCTTGGAAAATCTTATCAGGAAACACATTATTCAGCTCCCCAATCCATGGCGAGATTCTCAATGAATTTTCTCCTCCACTCATTAGAACAGGTGCCTCACATCTCATGCCTTAACCAAAATTTATTAATGCACACCGAGTCGGTGGTTCAAACATCTATAACAGGAAACTCTGTAGTATGTGGGTGAATGGTGACAATTCGCTCCATGTTCCAATATTCCTCGATACTTTACTGTCGGACAGGATCTCAATATACTCTGGAATCAGTGGCTCCGATGGAGTAGTGCAAATATCGCCAGGTAAAACCATAATGTACACCAATGCTTCCCGTAAAGTTCCATACTCTGACGACAAGTAATTATACAATCCGACCCGAGCGACATATTGCTATTCCAAACCATCTACACATCATCGGATAATGACTGTTCAGTCTCCTATGAATTGAACGATTCCGGGTAGAACATGTCATCGCTGTCAATATCCAAGTATCCATTTGCTAGCGGACCTTCAGAGTCATCTACAACACAATATATAATCCGTCATCGACATATTCTCAAACATTCCTAATAGGACCAATTGCACCTTGTTGAAGAGTCAAAGAGTTCAATGTAATCTGTAAAAGGTATCCATTCAGATATAGTCTTGGCCAGAGAATCATCGTCAATTCTTCCATGCTGTTTTATGATACAATATCAGAAAGCACACATGCCAAGATATAACCAAGCCTGCCGGTTCGCGCTCTAAAACGACCATATCGAACAAAAATGGAGGAATCAAGCCCAAATCAAGTTCTGGTCAAGAAAAAGGCGTAGGATTAATTATTCACCAGAAAGTCACATATTTAAATATGTTTCGGCGAGACAGGGTAGAAAACAACCGAGCCAATGAAGTCGAATGCCAAGAAGACCAATCCAGATCAAGCCATCTTCAAGTGCCTCCATCTAAACTCATAATTCCTCGCGCAATATTCGATATTCACTGATATTACGGATATCTTATGACGTTTTAAATGTTACAGAGCCTTACCACCTGAGTGCCACGAGAGCCTTCCCGGAGCTCCCCAAGTTCACGTTCACCAATGAAGCCAAATGCCAAGAAAACCTAATTGGATCAAGCCATCTTCAAGTTCTTCCACCCAAACTCATAACTCCTCGCTCAATATTCCATATTCACCAATATTAGGGATACCGTATGACGTTTGGGCGAGCCACTTTTGAATATTACAGAGCCATATCACATGAGTGCCACAAGAGCTTTCCCGGAGAACCCCAAGTTCACGTTCACCGATAAAACGACATATTTCCTCCAACCGTATTGATGATTCACCGTAGAACAGCCCATTTGATGAAGAATTGGCGAGGAACATTTATGTTTCATCGAGCTAGAAATCGGAGATGCTCGAGAAACACTCATTTCCGACTATACCATCACTTACTCGGAGCTGTGCAAGGAAAGTTGCCTTTTATTTCCTTTGTGCGCACCTCAAAACCACATATAGAGACCAGGAGATCATCTACACCTTCTACAAGATCCCCCACACGACCTCTTGTGCACCATACCCCACTTGATCATGCGAACACCAAACTTGCCATATTCGGATACAAGGAGCTTTAATTCTCACAGCCCTTTTCTTGTCACTACTGCTGCGTTTTGAAGACACTCCACACGTCCCAGAATGTACCAAGAAGTCGCACCTTTCTTCCCAAGCTTTCAAGATACAAGAATGAAGTTATTTCCTTATTTGGCCTTATTTCGTATTCAATTTCCCAACGGCTCTATGTATTTATGTTTGCAATTATTTTTCTTGTTTTAGCACCTTAGGACCATTGTCTATGAGCCTATAAGAGCTAAAGTCTTAGTTTATTGTAAATCACCCTTGATCATTGAAGTAATAAAGTTTTTGTATTTTTTTTACAAAGAACCGAGTCTCTTTGTGTTTTTCTTTAGATTCTAAGTGTATGATTCAATTTTAATCTATTAAAGCTGCGGATCTAAGAGTGTTTGAGATATTCAATCCTCTTGTTTAATTTCATCCATTGATTGAGCGAGTCAATCACCATCCTTCACCTCCATTTCGACTTCATTCCACCTTCCGCGAGCATATGTTTGGAATCTCTTGATCATCGAGTGATCTTTAAGTATGAGTGATTCAAATCTTCACTAGATACAATATCAGAAATCACACATGACCAAGATCAAACCAAGCCTGCCGGTTCGCGCCCTAAACCGACATATCAAACAAAAATGGAGGAATCAAGCCCAAATCAAGTTATGGTCAAGACAAAGGCGTAGGATTGATTATTCACCAAAAAATCACATATTTAAATACGTTTCGGCGAGACTGTGTAGAAAACTACAAAGCCAATGGTGCCGAATACCAAGAAGACCCAGCCGGATCAAGCCATCTTCAAGTTCTTCCACCCAAACTCATAATTCCTCGCAAAATATTCGATATTCACCAATATTATAGATAGTTTATGACATTTGGGCAAGCCACGTTTAAATATTACAGAGCCATATCACGTGAGTGCCACCGGGAGCCTTCCCGGAGCTCCCCATGTTCACGTTCACCAATCAAACAACATATTTCCTCCACCCATATTGAAGATTCACCGTAAAACAGCCCATTTGATGAATTGGTAAGGAACATTTATGTGTCATCGAGCTATAATCAGAGATGTTCGAGAAACACTCATTTCCGACTATACCATCATTTACTCGGAGCTGTTTAAAGAACGTTACATTTTATTTCCTTTGTGTGCACCTCAAAACCACATATGGAAACCAGGAGGTCATCTACACCTTCTAGAAGATCCCCCACACGACCTCTTGTGCACCTTACCCCACTTGATCATGCAAAGACCAAACGTGCCATATTCGGATCCAAGGAGCTTTAATTCTCAACAGCTCTTTTCTTGTCACTGCTGCTGCCTTTTGAAGACCCTCCACACATCCCAGAATGTCCCAAGAAGTAGCACCTTTCCACCCAAGCTTTCATGATACAATAATGAAGATATTTCCTTATTTGGCCTAATTTCGTATTCAATTTTCCAACGGCTCTATGTATTTATTTTTGCGATTCTTTTTCTTGTTTAGCACCTTAATAGGTTTGGTTTAGATACTTTTGTGAACATATCGAACCTGATCGTTAATGCTTGTTTAGTACTAAGAATTTGAAGATGAGAGTTGGAATTCCGATTATTACACATTGATAGTTAATACAGACGAGAGTTGGTTGATTATAGTTTTATGATTTGAGTTCTAGAACGGTTCCTATTTATTCCTAACAATACCTGCTAGATCTAAAATTCTGATATTTACTTGCATGGTTCTCACATTCAAAGACAAAAATGCAAACAAAAAAATCGACCGCCTATTTAAGGAGTATGCACACAATGCAGCCTAATATTTCATTGTTTCAAGACGCCCAACTTTGTCGTGTCGTTAACTAGAAAATAAAAGGTTTGGTTGTTTCTTTTCTTCATTTGGGTCAAGAAATGGTTTCGTTTTTGCAGCAGGTAATGATGAATAAGGTGATATAGAACCAGTAAGTATGGCTGTTTTTCGATTGAAGTCTATGTTTCTTCTCATTAGACGGATTTGTTTTGCTTATTTACAGCAACAGCTTAGTTTCACTCTTTATAGATTAAAGAACAATTGGCTACGCTTACTCTACCCAGTAAACAGAAGAAACAGCAGGAACTAGCAGTGACTCCATGACAAATATGGCCTTTACTAATTTCATAGACAACAGTAAGGTTCATCTCATTATATTTCCAAAAGCTAAAGATGTGGTAATGTTTCTTCTCTCGCTAGGGCCGGCCCATGGGTAAAGCCCATGAAGCAAGGGCTTTAGGCATCAAATAATTATAAGTAGTTTTAAAGGCATCCATTTTTAAAAGGTTACTGTGGTCTAGTGGTTAGATTGAAGTCTTTTGTTGTACAGGTCACGGTTTCGAATCCTATACATGTTAAAACTTGTATTTTTTTTTATAACAGCTTTTGTTAATGGGCCAAAAAAATTTTTGCTTTAGGCACTCAAATAGTTTGGGCCGGTCCTGTCTCTCGCACTCCGACAAGTTAGTCATATATTCAGGTAGGGGATATCTCCATGTCTTGTACCATATGATTATCATCATCACCTTGAGGGATCTCTGGGTGGTGACAATCGCCATTGTAGGTGAAGTGATGCATCTGTGTTATGTGGCCCTGTTGAAGTGCAGTGGTCTTGTGGCTTCTACTCCAGTCCCTTCGGCTCCAAAGGTATAGAGGTGGTGGTATATTGTTCCACTGATTGATTTCAATATGACCTTTAAGTGGGCCTCTTCTTTCCTAGAGAAACTGAAGATAGATTTTAAGGGAAGGTGATTCATCTCGGGAGTCCCTAGTTCTTTTGACTCGAGGCTTTTCCCGAGTAAATCTCTTCATTTTGTTTATTCAGCTAGTAGTATCCATTCACTCTCCAAAGTCCCTGAAGGGATTGAAGATAACAAAAAGAATGTGTAATATTATAAGTCCTTGAACCCGTTAAATGTGTCCAAGAGTTACTTGAACCAGTTTCAAAATGACTTTTCGTTATTGTTATAAATGTGTTCTGAAGAAGTAATGACTTTCGCATTAAATAAGAAGTTTGGGTATGAAATAAGATAACTTGTGTTTTTGTTTTTGTTTTTTTATGTTTTTGCTAAAATTGTAAATATTTCATTGATAATAAAAACGGTTTAGGTTACAAACATAGAATTTGAAACCTATACATATGAATCCATGGCAAAAAAGAATAAAAACATGAAAACATAAAAAACGGTTAATTAAAACCAAGTTTTCGATCCATTTTCTCAACCTTGCAATGAAGCTGTGGGTGAAGCTGAAGCGATGACGTTCAAATTTTTGTTTTTATGTTTACTAAAGATAACAACGTTGTGTGGGATAGTCTAATCTCAGAAATCCAACCGGCTTTTGTGGCAAATAGAAAAGATTCAGAATTTAAATATTCTATTAGCATGAAGATGTTCCACGAGGACCACGAGAAGAGTCACGTAATTAATAAGTCACGTAAAAGTAACTTATTGGCTATTAGCATGTATGAGTGAGTTGGATTTTAGATTTACGAAATTAGTGGCAACCTCACTTGCTGGGAATTTTGAAGACAGCGTTTTAAAACTCAAAAACAAAAGTTTTGACAAAAAAAAACTCAAAAAAAAACTGTCTAAATAATAACCAAGGAATCTGGCTAAATCTGCTTTAATTGCTGAATCTATTTGAATTTATTTGTGATTTTTTGGGTGATTCTAGCTGAATAATTTAAAGTTCAAATAGTAACTACTCACTGAATTTTTAAAAAAATTAATCAATCAAATAAACTTCTAAAATATTTATTTAGAAAAACAAATTCCAACAAAATTAGTTAAAAACAAAATATTATGAAAAACTTGTGACTTGTGAAAATAAGGTTTAATTTTGAAGAAATTTAAAATTATTATATTAGACCTAAACATGAATCTGATTTAAGTTTTAAAATTAATTAAATTCTCTAAAATATCTAAAAGTTCTTAAGATTACAAAAATTAACGAAAGTTTTAAGTTATTATATATATTTGAAGTTTTATCAAACATAATTATTATAAATTTTGGCGAATTTTGGTGAAATCTAAACATAATATATTTGAAAATTTAATCATACATAATTATCATTTAAAACCATAAACTCTTAAAATTAATTTTCATTTTGATAAAAATGAAATTATTACATTTTTAGAATTTTTGTACTAACAACTTTTACTATTGAAGTTAAATATTTATAGCTTCAAGAATAATTTAATTGTTAATTAAAACAAAAAAAAACTAACAAAAAATGTTCCTCTAGAATTCCTCAAGTCTTCAAATTATGTAACATTATTGTTTTCCACCAAAAATTCCTCAAAACTAATGTTACCATTTACACAAATTGCTTCCCAAACATGAATATATAGAATACAAAATGAGGAGAGACTCATTTTATAGGATGATAATTGGTTCTTGAGGCTAGGCTATGGGAACAATATAGACGAAGTTTTAAAGAGCACTGATTTTGAATTGGGAAATTTTGGCAGAAACAAGAGTCTTTGACTTCTCCATATTTCTTGATATTGCATCAACTTATTAAAAACAACAATCTTAAAAAAGTCATAGCTCGTGTGTTGTGAACGGTCGGTATTGAGAGAATGGCAACGACGAGTAAATTGATGGCCAAAACTTTGTTTTTTTTCTTTTTTCAAAACTTTGTTTTTGTTTTTGTTATGTGCATGATACAAATTTCTACTAAAAGAAACATTCCTAAGTACTCATGGCCGCAGTACCGGTCCGAGCATTTGTGAGACCCTACACTAAATATAAAATGAGGCCCTAATATTTATTAACAATATTTAACATATGATTTTTTTTATATATGTTAATTTTTTATTATTGTTTTAAAAAAATATCCAAAAAAATGGGCCTCAATATCACTAATTTAACTAAGTAAAATTTCAAAATGGGCCTCAATAACCAAAAAATACTATAAAAAAAACCAAAAAAACCAAAAAAAAAAAAAAAATTGTGGGACCCCAAGCAGTGGCTTGGGTAGCCTGTCCTGCGCGCCGGGCCTGGCCGTATAGGCAGCATGAAGTAACATATCATTCAACTAGAGAAAGATAGCCGTGTAGGTGAGCATTCATTTCAAAGGAAAATGGAAGCTGATATGGGTTCCTCTTGATCAAAATAATGAGTTCGTAGTGCGGAGTAATATATTTCAAATCAGAATCAAAGCCGCATCAATAAGTGGAGTGATTCAAGGTATATAGCGATGGCAGCCACAATCTTAATCTCTATAACTTTTTGTGGACCGTATCCGTCGGTTAGAGCCTTTTTCGACGGATATGCCTGTCGGTTTACGACTGTTTTTTTTTCTTTTTTTGGTTTACGGCTGCAGTTTTCTTGTAGTATAAACTCGTCTTGCCCCAAGACTAAAAAACATTAAACTGCGAATTCACCATGCAAAACCCGCGTGTGTTTGTCAGTTTACTCGCACCCACTCTCTGTGTCTTGCCTACAAAAACATGCAAAGCCGCGACCACAAAGTTTGCAAGATCCGCAAATTTGCGGATTAAAATCTTAAGGTCAAATGAGCTAAGTGGCGGGGCAAGTGAGATTAAGTTTGCGGTGTTGTGAACCCAATTTAAAGCAGTGAATGGATTCTAGAGAGTGGTTTTTGTTGGGTACAAACCAACGTCCCACATCGGAAGTTTAGAAAAGAAGTTTCTAATATATAAGTAAAGTCCAACTCTAATTAGTATGAGGCCTTTTGGGAAGGAACCCAATAACAAATCCGTGCGGGCTTTGCCACTTGGGCCCAAAGCGGACAATATCATACTAATGGGGAGTTGGAATGGGCTTAGGAAAGCTCAATAAATGGTATCAAAGCCTAGATTGAAAAATGTGGACCTAGAAGTGTGGGCTAAAGTTCGGTATGGGAGAAGCCCTCAAATGTGACACGATAAGAAGGTGCCTCAAGAACTTCGCGAATAAGAGAGTGCCGAGTTAGGGTGCCTAGGTTTCGCTGAAGAGGAGGCCCAATGTTCGTGGTCCTTGGTTTGAAGGAGAGATTGTTGGGTACAAACCAATGTCCCACATCGGAAGTTTAGAAAAGAAGTTTCTAATATATAAGTAAAGTCCAACTCCAATTAGTATGAGGCCTTTTGGGAAGGAACACAATAACAAATCTGTGCGGGCTTTGCCACTTGGGCCCAAAGCGGACAATATCATACTAATGGGGAGTTGGAATGGGCTTAGGAAAGCTCAATAGTTTTGAGATAGAAATCAATATACTCAACGGATTTTGCTAGTATGAACTATATGAATTTATCATTGGAGTCAGAGTAGCCTGCTTATCTCAATAGAAGGATTTTGGTTCAAAAACCACAAAAATATTGAACACATTACAAACAAAGATATCGTACATAAAAAGGAAATATTGTAAAGTGTGAGGACGTTAAGAGAACTTCCGATATGTTGAGAAAGTAACTCGTTTTTTGCAGTTGTACTACAGAGAGATTCTTTATCATTCACTAACCATGGTCGAACAACTGTATAATTCTCACTTTTGGTTTTTTGATAGAAACCAAATCTCTCTTTAAGAATTATCAAGCAATCAACAACATAAATAGAATTTAATACCGTTAAGATGAACAATATACACGTTACACAATTCGCTTTGTTTACAATCGGTCTATTTTCTCAATAATATTTTCTTTTGCATGCAGAGATAATATTAGATTTAAGAAAATATATCTAAGAACCAATTATTTTAATATGAGATTTGTTATGTTTTGGAAACAAAGAGATCCGCTCCATTAAAAATGAGAACAATTTTATCAATAAAAAATGAGAACAATCTTTTATCAAAGTGATACGACAGAAAATAAATTGTGCATGATTCTTCTTAGATCCAACGACAGAAAATCTATGAATGGTTCTTTCTTAGAGTTAAAAAAAATTACTAGCAAATAAATTTAGAATTTTAATGTTTTTAAGTGTTTTTTAAAAATATTTTTTTTTCACCATTTAAAATTTTTTAAAATTAGTTTTTCTAGTCTAAAAATTTCTAGTTTTTAGGTGGTTTTTCCAAACTAGAAAATATATCCGCGCAAATTTAAAACTTTTATCAATACGAATTTTTGAATATAAATTTAATCATTTAAATTTTAGATGATTTTTTCACTTATGCGTAATATCTTTCCAAAATAGTAAATAATTTCTCACACAATTTACTAAAACTTTTCTCGTTATCTTCTATGATTCACTCGTCGTCTCCCGACATCAACTCACTTTTCACCTTATATTGGCTCACATATAATATACTCGACTACGAATTAGTTCTCAAGATAGATCATATCTATTTCTTCCTTCCTATTTTTGAATACTCTATTCGTTTTATAAGTTGCATGATTTTTTTTTATTAAAATGAACATCAAAAATCTGGAAAAATGTATGTCCTAAGGTTTTGATGCGTGTTTTATTTCACTTGAGACTTTTACCTGAAAGACCACACGTTAACTACAAGTGCACATAAATCAGTAGTAGTATTTGAGGAACGATCCCACAGAGAGTGTAGGTACGGGTTATTGAATTCAAAGAAGAAGATCTAGCTAAGACAAAACTAAACTTGGGGGTTTTGGTTTTGGGTTTCCTAATGACTAATGCAATGAAAGTAAATGAAAGAAATTCAATGAAAGCAATGTAAACGACAGGTGTAAAGTATGAGACTAAGGCGTTGGACGTTCTAGGATTTCTCCGATTATCATGGTTCTCGACTAACTAGGGTTTAGATCTCTTAATTAAGTTTTTATGTTTTTAATCTAGTTCATAACTATGAAAGACGAATAAACGAATTAGCCTATGCTATATGACTAACCGGCAAATCTCCATATACTCCATTACTCAACTGACGCAGGCAACGACGCATCGAAGCATTATGATCAGATTCGCTAAGTACTCTAAGTCCTGTTACTCAACTTATGCAGGCAACAACACGAAAGATTGGTAACACTATGTTCGAGGTTAGGTTGACCCGGTTAGAGCTCCTAACCTCTTAAATCAGCGTTTGGTGATCAATCCAAACACATGCATTAAGTAAAAGATGTCTCAAAAGAATCTAAGTATGAACAAAAATCAGATCTAATAACCTAATAAGATTTGAACCATGAATCCCCTTTGAATCACCCCATAAACCCCAACAAAGGGAACTATTCGCGCATGATGCAAAGAAACGACATAGAGATGTAGAAGAAAAGCATCATAAACGAATCAATAAAACAAAGGGGATTCAAGGGATACTTCTCTAGTTGTCACAGAAGATAACTTGTCTCCCCAAAAGTCTTGAAAGAAAGATTAGAAGAAAGAGTAGAAGAGAAAGCAATGAAGAACAAGAGAGAGATCTTCAAGGGACGACTTCTTCAATGGCTTGAGAACTTTGACGAGGTGGAGCAGGAGGCTGAGAGTCTTTTAGAAGCTGCTGGAGGCTGTCAAAAATAGGGTAGAAGAAGTGTAGGGTTATCATTTTAAGTTTCGGAATTTATAGGCTCCAACTAGGTCAAAGGGAAAAATCGTCTTTTCCCGTCGATTAGGTTAGGTGTAGCTCGAGCTTCTATACCGGTCACTAAGGTGAGTGTAGAGGGCAGCCCGGACACGGTCTAAGTGGCCGGTGGTGCTTGAAGTCTCCGGATCGGTCGCTCACTATCTGGCCGGTCTGGACATGTCTTCACGCTTCTGGGCATAACTTCGGAATGGCTGAATGGTTTTCTTTGATTATACTTCGAGGCAAATCTTGACTCTTCTACCTTTCCAAATCCACCGATATCTCTAGATGTGGTGATCGGAAAGACCTCGAACGGATGCCATACTTCTGAAGTAAAAAACTGTCTTGAAACGGGATTTGCTCGACTTAACTCCTTTTTGCTTGAAAACTCATAATTCTTCCTTGAAACACAAATACTTGAAAACAGCATTGAAGTATCTATTATCTCTTGATTTCTCTATGGAAATCCTAATAAAAAATATAGTTAAAGTAGGCTAAAATACGATGTTATCAACTCCCCGAGACTTAGACTTTGCTTGTCCTTAAGCAAACAAGAAAGTAAATATAGTGCAGAGGTTTGAAAATCTTGGAAACTCTCCTATTATCAGAGACCATGTCCTAAAAGATATCATGTGGACGCATAAAGACAAAAATATTGCGTTAGAACATTCTCTTTATAGACTCAAGACTTTCACAGCCCTTATCCATCTATCTCGAACCTACAAGAGAACTATAAAATCACGTTAGTTTACTCTGTACATTCATTAATAAGTGGTGTGAGTATTTCTCATTAAAAGGTGTCATTTAAGTTGACGGCGCTTGGTATGAAAGGGTTTTTTTGGTGTTTGGTACTGATGTTAAATTGTTTAGGCTTTACCGGTAATGTGGAGAATGCAGGATATGTTGCAAAACCGCAAGAGAGAACAGATTTATTGAAGTCCAAAGTTTCCAACCACTTCTTCTTGTAAACACCTCATCTCCTTGTTTCTTTTCGTCATTTTGATTTTCTTAGACTTAGGTTTTTCTTTAGGGATCTCTGTAAATGATTTTATCTCTCCTCTAAATGGTCCATGTCTTTCCTTGATTTCTCTAAAAAACATCTACCACAATTTCTAAAAAAAACTTTTCATTTCTACCACTTCTCCTTCCACCTTTTCAAATGTACCACATTTCGTTATGTGAAAAGACGAAATTGCCATTTCCTCATCGTTAACTGTGCATATGTAACCCAACCTATTTCAGGGACAACTGGATCTACAATTCGGGGAACCCTGGATCTGATGGTTGTCCATCACCAGATAGTGTCAGATAGTGTGGTTTCACCCGCGGAAGATTTTGACTTACTTTTGGGGGACTTTTTCACTTTGTTACTCTTTATATAATCATATTTTGTCCCCTATTTTATATTCCATATATAATCTTGTATTATGAGAATGAGACTAATGAAATAATCAATATTCTGTAAATTTGGGGACAACTAGATTTGATGGTTGTCCATGCTATATTGTGTGGTTTAATCCGCTAGAGATTTGGACTTACTCTTGGGGACTTTATTCACTCTATTTCATGATTATTGTCCATGGTAAATGTAAACTGGACTTAATGCATATTTTTTGTCCTGACACAAAGTTGTCCCTCTCTCTAACACAAAGTTGTCCTTCTTTTCTGACACAAAACCGCACACCTTTTAGGGGCAAAATCTTCTTTTTCTACCACATTACCACCCAAATATGGTAGATTTGAAATGAATAAGCGAAAGTGGTAGAAATGAAAAGACTTTGGTGGAAAGTGGTAGAGTTGACCAAATTCCCAAAACTTAAATCGAAAAAAATTAAAAAAAAAAAACTTAAATTCGTCGCCCGTCAGGAGCCCGTCGGTCATAAGTTCATCAGGAAAAACGTCGGATATTATAGACCTTTTTGTCTCAGGATTCCATTGGTATCTCGTCGGGAATATCCGTTGGAAAGTTCTCAGTCAACCTTCAGTGTGTTTTTCAATGGACTCCCAATGGTCTTTTCCCAAATTTTTACCATAGATGTATCATATTTTCCCGTCGGGATTCCGTTGACTCTAGAACCGACTGACCGTACCCGTTGCTTTGAGCACTTTACCACGGATTATTGACGGATATGTATGTCGGTTTATAGCTGTGTTTATTGTGTAAACTCGTTTTCCCGCAAGATTAAAAGATATTAAAACTCGTTTTCCCCCAAGATTCACCTGCATGTGTTTATCAATTTACCCTCTCTGTGTATTGCCTCTAAAAACATGGAAAGCCGCGACCACCAAGCTTGCAAGATCCGCAAATTTGTGTGGATTGAAATCTTAAGGTCATATCAGCTTTGTGGCTGGGCAAGTGAGATTAAGCTTGCACAGTTGCACTATGCCCCCAATTTAAAACAGTGAATGGATTCTGCAGAGTGGTTTGAGATGGAAATCCATATAGTCTTATGTGAGTCAAATTAGACCTAAGACTACTCTCTCAAATAAGAGATCGTGTGTAACACTAAGGGTCAAAATCCACAAAGCTCTCTTGTTCACACAATAGACTAATAGGTTTTGAATTAAGCTAAACAAGTAAAGATTGCAAATTAAAGAAAAAGAAGTAATTAAAATCGAGATGTAAATCAGATGGATCGTAAACTGTGAGGACGTTAAGAGAACTTTCTATATGATGAGAAAGTAACTCGTGTTCGAATTTGTCCTTCAGAGAGATTCTTCATCATTCACAACCCTCAAGGACCATAGTAGAACAACTGTATAATCAATATCAATCACCGATTCTCTCTTTAGGAACGACGAAAGAATCAACAACACATTCCACTTCAATAAACGCTTGCTAGTCCAAGAGTTACACAAAATTCGCTTGGTTTATATAAAATTGATCTGTTTTCTAAACATTTGTCTTGTTTTTGCATGCATAGTAAAGAGATATTATTAGATATAAATAGATCTAAAAGACAATTATTTTAATATGATATTTCAGATTTGCTAAGCTTTAGAAACACGAAGAAATCCAATCCCTTAAAAATGAGAACATGTGGTTTATCAAAGTGATACGACAGAAATTAAAATACATTGTGATTTTCTAGATCAAACGAAGAGTACCGATGCGACCACAACTACAACAGCTTCCATTACGAGGAGTATAGTTGTAACCACAACTAGAACAGCCTAAAGTACAAGTAAGAGAAGCCTTCACTATCTCCACGGCAAGATTTGGGTTACTGGCGATGAACAACTTGAACTCATCAGAGCTATCAATCGTTTTTAAATTCTTTTTGATAAAACTAAAGGCTGCATCGTGAAGGACTTTGTCAAAAGGGATTTGCGCGAGCTCAAGGATGTCAAGAGAATTCGAGAAACTCAGAGAAGATATAAGCTCGGCTCTGCATAGGTCTCGTAGATGCATAATCTCGTATTTATCAGCCGCAAGATAGAGTGACCGAGCATGTTGTTTCACGTTGGCAGAAAGCTTTGAGCCATCACTGTAAATAAACTCAACAAAAGCTTCTAACTCTTCTTGTTTCATCTCCGAGAGAGTGATTGTTTCCACATGTTTAGTCGAAGTCTTGAACTCGTCTAATTCCAACATCTTCTTAAACACCTCCGATCTTGATGCCTATTCAAATTCCAAACATACATGTTGAGAAAACTTCATTAATCACACACACACACAAAAAAACGCATATAGATTCTTGAATCAGATGATGATATCAATAAAGAGAAAAGATGAAAGAAGAGACCAGAATAAGTTTGTGGGCAGAGATAGCTGAGAAGTGCTCTTGCCATTTTTCTGCCAAAACCTTTGCAAGTCCACCGGAGAAGTGCTCTTTGTTGGTTGGAGTTGCCATATCTATAATATTATATAGTGTCGTTGAAAGATGATGGTGGTTTATATAGAGAAGACAACGAAAACGGTCAAAATGACTTTTGAAGACTTTGGAAATGGAGAAGACGGAAATTTAGTACAATGAAATTTCCAAGTCCAAACTCTTAATTTGCCTCCTCCTCCTCTCTTGAAAATTGTGTAACGGAATCAAACTGGTGAAAAAGAAGAATTAATAATTTGTTTGGAATGATTGAGTTATTGACTTTATATTGATAAATACATTATACATAAACATATGAACAAAATGATATACTAAAACTATATTTCACTTTGAATAAGACAGTAATATGAAGATGTTTAAAAAACTTTAACAAAAAACAAAAGTTTTAAATACTACCATATATTTATCCAAAATATTAACAAAAATAATAAAGATGTTTTTTCCAATATTTTTATATTGGTTTCAACACCCAGACGAGACATTCTATATTTTATACACAAAACTAATGCAATGGACAATAGAACCTAAATTTATAAGGTATGTAAGGGTCGATAATAATATAGTAAAACCTCTATAAATTAATACTCGATAAATTAATAATCTCTATAAATTAATAAATTTTTCTGGTTCCGAGTTAGAACCACTGTAAAAAATGACACAAATCGATAAATTAGTAAGATAATAATTTTTTCAAAAATCTTCTATTAACATATGGTCCCATCAATTTCATAAATTAATAATTGTATAAACTTATCAATATATATATTTAACTTAATATTTATATATGATATAAATTTATATATGTCATATATGAACTACTATGATACATATATATTTAAAAGATTATATGTAAAACAATTAATGAAATATATGACTACTATTCGAAAAAAGTTTGTGTTGTTTTTTAAACTTAAAAATTGCTTCTCTACTTGTAATTGGTATCAAAAAGACATTGCTTATAATGAAAAAAAACTTTTTTTAGATACAAAATTTTTTAAGAAATTACAAAATTAGTAAAATCTCTCTATAAATTAAGAATTAATTTATCGATAAATTAATACCTTTGTAAATTAATAAAATTATTAGGTAGTAATATTATTAATTTATAGAGGTTTTACTGTATATGGATTAATTTAGTTTACTTTTGCATGGCCATAACTAGTGATAACGTGGATGTATGCTCTTATAATCACCATCTACTTTTTTTTTTTTTTTTTTTTTGGTAAAATAACCATCTACTATTATCTTCTATACGCTTAAAACTTAAAATACATGTCGATGGATATTCACACTATATATACAATCAGACTAAATTTAAGCACCTTATGACAGTACCGTAATAAGAAAGAATCTATGAATGGTTCTTTCTTAGAGTTAAAAGAATTACTAAAATAAGTAATATCCCCTATATGAATAAACATTAATAAGAAAACAGTTAGATAAAATAAAAAAAGAATAATTTTATTCTACATATTCCATTACAAATAAAACAAAAGACTAATATTTTGCTTTAAAATTTGTTCAATATTTCAAATTTGTAGTGGCATAAATGAAGCTATTTATACCAGTCATTCATCACAAATAGTAAAAAGTTGTAGATATATTTTTATTGTTCTATTTATACAACTTTTTGCATCCTAAAAATTTCTTTATGAATAGAAACTAAAATATAATAAAACAACCACTCCGCAACAAAGTAAAAAAGTAGAAACTAATTTGATCAATCTAGTTGCTTTAAATGTGCTTTAGAGTGTTACCGTTCTCTTTCCCTAATTTTAAAGCGTGGGTGTTTCCTTTAATGACATTTGATTGCCATAATTCTACCACTTTTGCCTTCTTTTGTTAAACACACTTTTCCCTTTATTTGAACGTGTATTTCTTTTCTTTTCTTTTCATTTTTTATACAAAAGATGATAAAAAGACGAAATAATTTGGTTACGAAATTAATTAAAAAAAAAAAAAAAAAACTGAACATTCAATCGTTGTAAGTTGTAACGTAATAAGAAAGAAAGATAGGTCTTTCATAATTTACTTAAGAGTCACGCCCAACATTTAAGTGATACTTTAACGTTAAAGTCTTTTGGTTATATAAAACTCCTTTTTTTTTTGTCAACGGTTGAAACTCAATTTGAGAAAATATTATGCGACTACTTTTATGAAGGCTGTTAGTAAAAAATCGGGAGAAAAATGAAAAGGAAAAAAAAAACAAAAAAGAATGATTTGTAGCTGAAGAAAAAGGCTATATCTCTCCATGAAAATGAATGATGTTATGGACTTATGGTTATATATAGGCATATATTCTACAAGATCCACCCAGACAATGGATTCCAAAAAACTACCATCAGTATATATACAGTAAAAAGTGAAATGAAAAATGGAGGATATTTCGACAACGTTGTTACATGTTACAAAAGTGTCAGCAGTGAAAAAAAAAAAGCGAAGGGGATCATCAATCACCATATGAGCTGGCTAACGTTTGGATATTAAGTGGTTTCATGTATTTTGGTTTTGGTATAAAGCTTTTTGTTGGAAAATAATGGGTTGTCTTTTGTTTGTCCAGGAAAGTCCCCATATATTGATGATCCAAGCTCTTTGCCAACCCTTGATAATCCCTTGATATGCATCATTTGAATATCCCTTTAACCTTAAAATTATGATATTTGCTCCGTTGACATCCCAAAAAAAAAACCATTGAAAATCGGTTATCTAACTTCATCGCGAACCCATGAAAATCCCTTCAAATGTATCACATAAAGATTCATTGAGCATTTACCTTTCATCACTCACTAATAAATGATGTCTTTTTTTCCAAATAAATCCATCTGTAAAAGGTTTTGCTACATGAGTAACTTCTCCTATGACCTTACAATCATCGGTGTTTATCAAAGTATTTGTATCTAGTCTTCACCTATGAAGAAAGATTATTTGACCTCAAGTTGTGCCTATCCATTGACATCTCCCATATATTGATGATCCAAGTTCCTCACTAACCTATCAAAATGCATCACTTGAAGATCTCTTGAACTCTTACCTTCAAGTATCTTTTCATATATAAAATTCACTTTTAAGTCATCCCATCCCATCCATAAGGAGATTCCACGTGGATTTGGTGGCTACATTGAAAGAGTTTATATTTAACTATATTATTAATTTTATAACAATTAGGTTTATCTCTATTATTTGTTGGTGTCGGATCTCGGTATCCAACAGACCACGAGAGAAGATGGACCATGTACAATGGTTCAGATGTGTTAGGCTGTTTTGAAATGAGTTAAGACGAAGAAACATGCTATAATTGACATAAGCCAATGAAGGCCCACATCATATTCGAACTACAACCTTCCAGAGTGAAGAGAAGACGGTGATTGCAGATCGTATTAAAGAACATATCCATGACGGAAGTAACGTCTGATGGCGCAATCTGCGGCGTGTAGTGAATTGACATTTAATGCCAAAATATGAAGAGGTCATCATACTTTGTATTTCCGTATTTCCGAAGCAAGGTGATCCGGTTGCGAATATTCTTGTCGATGGTTTTCTCAAAGGTCGATGCTGCGATAGGGTCTTCTCCATGCCGTCGATTGTTTCTCTCCCTCCATAAGGTGTGAACTGCTATTTGAAGGGCATATCTGAGGAGCAAAAGCACTTTCCTGTCAAGAGTTTTACTAGTGACGAGCAAGGTGAGACAATCCCACTCCCATGTGTATTTGTCTTGAAGTATCCCTTTTGCTTGTTTTTTCCATACTTGTCGTGAGTAACGGCACTGGACAAAGAGGTAGTTTCTTGTCGATTCCGATATCCACATTACTTTGTTAAGATTTTCTTATAAATAAGTTACTTATGTTTAAAATTTTAGGAACTTCAGAATTTTCTTAAATATTACTATCTCCTAATATTTTTAAGAGTTTTATGAATAGTTTACTTCCGCTAGTTTGTCTCCACCTTCGAAGACAGATTGTCTCATCCGATCACCAAAGGCGACATCCAATTTCACGCAAAGCCGACTTACCAAACCAAAAACATACGACGGCATTCCCAAAAGCTTTGACATTGATGATCCCTCAAATATAGTAAACCAGCTCACATTTTACGTTAAATTTTTTTTTCCGCTAGAAATCGACCATTATTCTGAAGAAGCACTCATAGCTCATCTAAATTTGTATTCATTTAGGGTCCGACCACCTAAAACTTTAATCACCATACGGAAAAATATAGTATTTGATAAATAGATAAACAGCTTTTTATAAAATTTGAAAGCTAAGAAGTTTCAATAAATCAAATTCTAATCAACTATAGTAATCACCAGTGGAATACTACGTCTAATTATCTTACAGTTTCAAATTTGATAAAAACAAGTCTAAATAAACATTACTTTCATCTATAAAACAGAATTAAGAACATATGATTGTAACCTACCAACATTTTTTAATTATCATTATTTAGTTACTATAAATTGACTCAATGATTATTCAACAAACTTAATTTCAATAATTAATCCACTCAATGATTATTCTCTTATCCAAAATCTCAAATTAATTTTCATTTTCAATAATTTTACATATAATTATCCCTTATTTTTCAAATCGGAAAAAAAGTTAAGTAGCTCTGTCACAAGTCAAACTTTCTGTAGAAGAAGAAGCTAAGATACTATTCAACATTCCCCTCCCTCTGCTTTAACTCCTTTCCCATCCCCAGCTAATCTAACCAAATCGATCACTTAAACTTTGAGCCAAAAAAAAATAATACAGAATTTGCAAAACCAAGTCTCAATTTTTTTAGTTTAATTAATACAATATGGCTAAGCTTTTCCCAAAAGCTACATTGGTCTAGTATCTTTTAGAAATTCATCTTCTTTTTTTCCTACGCATAAATAAATACATACATAATACTCTCACAAGCATAGTCTTTTGATATATATAATAGGATTAGATAAAGAAGAGAAAAAGAAAAACAAAGTGTAGTTCTGACTCAAGTCTCTCACGCTTGTTTCTTCAAAGCACCCGTGTTGGCAAAAAACACCTTGAAATGCACCCAAATCCACCTCCTCCTCTTTTCTGCAAATTTCAATTATTAACATTTTCCATAATCAAAACCTTTAAACAATAATCAACCAATTTAATTAAGATTAAACTAATTAATAACAAATTGAATAAATCACAAGTTTTATTACCCTTTTGGATTTGACTGAGAGAAGTTGTGGGGAGACTTTGTACAAGTCTTCATCCACAGGCTTCGGTGCCTTCATGCTCCGCTTCACCACCGGTGTTGGACAGCTTACCGGGGCGTTAAACTCACGCGCCTCCGTCTTATAGCTGTGGTTCTCCTTGGAGACATTTCTCTTCTTCTCCACCGGTTCTTGACCCACTTTAGCCTAGAAAAAAACATTTTCCAAGAACATAAGACTAAATCAAGAAACTCACGGCGTCGTGTTGAATCAAGAAACATGAATCAAGAACGTACCCGGCGACGAGGGACGATGATGACGGCGGGAGCTACAAGGTGGTGATTATCGTAGAGATCTCCGGCGAGGTAAAGATCACGATCTTGAGGGTAAGGAGCGTAGTGAAGAAAAGCTGGTTGTTGAGTAGTTGCTGTCTCGAAACACTGAGTGAAAGGAACGGCGTCGTTCCAATCCCAGCTTCCAAAAGCTGGTACGTGTCCTCTCCGACAGTACTCTCCTCCTCCGTATTCCTGATTGAAAAAAACAAAAACAGTAAACAAAAGAAGCTTCAAAAAAAGTTATAGAAGAAAAAGAAAGAGGAAAGAGCTTACGTAGTCCATTGTAGTAGTGATGAATGTGTTTGATTGATGATGTATGGATCTCTCTGCTTTAAGTTATCTAAATAGAGAATGAGAGAGAGAAAGAGATTGTGTTTATTAAATGACCAGATGGGTATTTTACATTACTCAACACTGAGACAAAAGTTGTCTTAAAGTCTACTTGTAGGAGATAGAGAGATAGAGAGTAATGAGGGACTGTGTTTGTCTCTGAGCATAGAGTGGTGTTTTCAAAATTATAGTGTAGGGTAAGTGAAAATAATATAAAGTTGAGCTTAGCTACTCTTCTTCTACTACTTTTTTTTTTTACTTTTTAACAAAATTCTACTGTTTTTTTTTGTCTTTTGTTTTTTGTTTTTTTATTTCTTTTTATACAATGTTCTGTAGTCTGTCTTTACTTTTAATCTTTTCATAAATTTTATATTTTTTTACGTTTTTGTTGGCTTTAGACTTTGTTTTTACATGGGGTAACTTTTCTTTTCTATTAAAAAACATTTTTCATGGTTGACTAACAAAAAAAAGACTTAATGTAACGTAACTTTCACTAAAACTATTAGAGAAATTGACCAAGTTTTTTATGGCTTCTAAAGCTGACTTATGCATTCCATTTATTACTGTATCTTTTTTTTTTTTTTTTTTTAATTTAATTTATTAATCCCAAATGGACTTATGAAAATTGAGCTAAACGACCAACCACGGTTACAAAATAGAAGAGGCCCAAAACGAAAACCAGCGAAAACAAGATCAGCTCCGTGCAGTACACCGGAAAACACGAACTTCGCCTTCTAGATCCGACGCTAGCAAGGACGGCTCCTTTGTGGCTACAACCTCGACATCAAGTTTTTGGCTTGAGCTAGCGAACCCCGCCGCAAACCATCGCTGAGAAAAAGCCAAACCTGGAACATTCCTTTCGGAAAAGGGAAAACCGCCACAACCGGGCCCCAATACCTCATCTCCCCAACCTAGCAAGAAGAAGGAATCGAAACTCACCCTCACCTCCACCGATGCCCACCCTCAAACCTCCCCTAGAGCAAACCTTACTTCAGATCCGGCGAAGGAAAAACCAGCCACGGCGGCGGAAGAGTCGTTGGCTCAGACGAACCATCTTCCACCAAGATCCGGCCAAGGAACACCCGCAGCTCACCATCTAGGATCCGGACAAAGAACCACCGTTAATCCCTTCGCAAAGTGGTGAACCCACCGATCCATAGTCCGACTTCCGCCGCTCACCGGAGCTACAACTCACAAGCCGCCGAACCTAAAGAATCTATTCCAATCCGCCGGCGTCCTTTAACCAGCAGACACGGAGGAACATCATCTTATAGCTGCCGTGAGGAGAGCCACCGATTTGCATCGAAACCACAGATCCACCACACCACACACCACCGGAGAAGAGAGGCACCCACCACCGCTTCAGCCGCTAACCCAGCCTCCGTCGATGAAGCTCTTTAACAAAGGCAGCCGCGAGAAAACCCTAGATCTAGGAAAGGAAGAGAGAGAAGAGAGAGGAACGATTGTCCGATTTTTATATTGTTGTAATATTATTTACTGTATCTTGTAATACATTTTCTGTGTTGGGGAATTAAATAAGATTTTTTTGTGGAGTAGAAAACATTAATGTATCAGAATATCCACAATTTGAAAAAAGAAGAAAAAAAGTGAAAAATTTTAAGAGACAAAAGAGTTAAGAAAGGAGCTTTAGAAAGAAGGGGCCACATGCAACAATTACCTCTGTTATGAAACTTTGTGCTCTGTGCAGTGTGCAACCAAAAACATTGCCACGACTCCAAGCAATCCCATTTATTATCTTTTGTCAATTTCTCTTACTTTTTCTTTATAATATTCTAACTTTTCAATAATTAATAGTATGTCTAGAATTTTGAATATTTTTTATCAGTAAGTTTTATATTGACAGAGGACAGGTGGGGTTAGGTCAAAATTACTAATACTGTTGATAGCAGGATAATAAATTGGAACTGCTCATGGCAGCCTTTTAAATTGAGAAAACAGTTAGAAAACAAAAACAAATCAACGGAATGGGGTTTTCATTGATGTAATAAATATTTTGGTTAGGGCAGTTAACACTAGCTAGAGAAAATATTGTATGTATTTTCAACGATTATTTACAAAGTATGTATTCCTTTGGAATGTCACTATTTACTGTGTATATTACTATATTTAATGTTGGAAAGTCATCAGAAGTCTGTCTGATTTTTTAAATGGAATTTTTTTAGTCAGTAATTCGTTGAAAATTTCCAAAAAAATTCAAAAAAACCGTTTTCTTGTAGTAGAATGATGTGTTAATACTTATTACTTACAATTATAAATCTATTTCACGGGTAATTTGTGATCTTTTAAAAAATCATAACATATGTGGTAATACATATAAGCTTTTCTTGGTAGAATCAAAAATTTAAACAAAATGGTAATCATCAAAAAAAATTATATAAATCTTTTATACGCCAAATGATATAACAATGAACATTATGGAAAAAAATTGTATCGAGAAATTAAAATCTCTTTATTAATTGTAAGGCAGTTTTGAAAATTATTAATATTGTTTTCTTTAAATTATTAGTGAGTTTTAAAAAAGAAAATTTGTTTTTAATAAATTTTTTAAAAATATAAAGGTTTAAACTATAAAATATGGAAACGCTTTCGGTAGTTTGTATAAATATTTTGCAAAAAAAAAAGCTAAATAGATGCAATGCTTCTGAAAATCCCTAAAATGCTTTTTGGGTAGTTAAGTATTTAAGATATGGTGCTTTCTGAGTTGTCAGGCTGTTGTTTATGTTGCTTGGCCTACTCTACTGTTAACGTTTGACATTTCTATCATTAGTCTTTTCTATGTTTCTATCCTTAATCCACCGGGTTTGTGTTCTTTTGCAGTTAATTATACTTTTTACGAAATATTTTACTTTAATTTTGATTTTTTCCTCATATAATTTTAATATAAACCTCCTCATTATTTTAGTCAATTCTATTAAAAATGAATGAAATTCTAAATATAAAGATCTCTAAGGAAATTATTTAGATTCACATAATTGAACTCCATACAAAATATGACATAGGTTTTACATTGTAACTCTCCAAGTCTCATTTGTGAAACAGGAGAGGATAAATAATGTACATTAATTGATACGGGTATATAGAAAATGAAATATAGTTTTCAATTTTCAGGTTTCGTGAACATGCTCTACTACACATTTAATGAATCTGTTGGACCTTGAAATATTAGGTACGTCATTTGAGTATTTTGTGAAATATTTTTTTTGAACTCCTTGGAACCTCTGGATAAAATTACTCTACAATGAGCAATGCTACATTACCATAGTGTGAGGTCACAAGTTATAGGTCTGGTCAACACACAATACTATTGTGGTTCTCTATGCTACCTAAGACTTATTTATACTCTATCAGACTAACTAATAATCTTAATAACGAACACAATGAAAGATAAGAAAATGTAAATATTTAGAATCATCACATAGTTAAGGTTCACTTATATAACATCATTCTTAATTAACCTAAAAACATGAATAATAATTATATCAAAAACATTAACAAAAAGTATTACAAACAATAAACCATGAAAAAGAAAAGGAAAACAAAGTTGATGAGAAAATCAGTTGTTACATCAAATTCATGAACCATATATCTCAATCTAATTGCATATAAAAGTTGAAGCTCTTGACTATGAAATATGAACTCCTCCTTTTTCTCTTATTTTCTATTGGCTCGGAATCTCGGATACCTCTAAAATTGAGTCTTTTTAACCTTAGTTGGCATAGGAATGATTTGCTTTAGCAGTGATCGCCGGTAAAACAATAATTATATTTGAAAGCTTATGCTCTTGTCTATCAACCCTACCAAGTTTGAGGAAGATTAGATGTGGTGAAATATATAGACTTATCATCTATAACCAAATACATATACTAATTAAAGCAAACCACTAAACCATGAGTGATTGAATAAACAAAATCGTAGAGCAAAGAACCGTCGCAACTGTGCCATGAATATTAAAAAAAAAAATAGAAGAGTAAAAGAAATTGAGAATCAAGATATTTGGATTTTCTCAACACCACCTCGCAGAGAATGAAGGGAAAGGCTAATACTAAGACAATGTAGTGGTCAAAGGTTATTTTCTTTTTTTTTTTTTTTTTTTGAAAAAGATATTCATCTTTCAACTTCATATTACTTTCTTTTTTACTTTACCATTTGTGACTTGTGAGTAAGTCTGAAAACTGCAGTAAACTTTGTATGCTTCTTTTATTTCGAAAAGTCTCGAGTCACAAGATATATATATTCTCGTTCTTCTTACTAAGTGATATTCTCATTCGTTTGGTGGTTAAAGACTTAAGACAAAGTAGATAACTTTTGCTGTCAATAAAGAAAAACGTAGCTAATGTAACTCTTTTGTTTTTGATTTTTGGTGATTAAGAGTTGCCAAAATCAGTTTTGGGTTGGGTTTAGGGTTTGGTAACCCAAGTAAAATCTGGATTTAAGGTCTATAGATTTTGGATTGGGTTTAAGTTGTTTAAGATCATAAATAATTTGACCAAAACAAACTTAAATCTAAAGTTGACAAAAAAAAAAAAAAAAAAAAAAACTTAAATCTAAACTAAATCAATTTTGTGTGGAAAATATTCAGTTATATAGATTTGTTTGGTTATTGAGTTATAAAAATGACAATACCATCTAAAATGAGTTTCAATAGATAAAATAAGTTAAAATATCCAGAAATAAAATAAAACATGCTAAAGGCTTTTTTCCTCTTATTTTTCAACATCAATTTTTAATTTTCCTTAGCATTTATTTGCGAGCAAATCTGAAATGTGCAATAAGCTTCTTTACGCTACTTTTAATTTCAGAAGTCTATAATTGATGGGTAATGAAGGAGAGAGCTAACTTGATGTTCTCACTGTTGATGACAATAAGAAATGTTATTTTGGTTTTGTTTATTGGTGACTTTCCAATTATTTGTGGATATTAGGAAATTATTAAAAATCCACGACCCACGAGGGTTGAAGCACAACTTCTACTTGGGCTCAAGTCAGGCCCAGTATTTGCAAATGTCTTTTTTTTTGGATAAAAGTATTTGCAAATATTGATTAGTTTACCTATTTAAATTTGCACAAAAAAAAAAGTTTATCTATTTAAAATAAGAAGAATATGTAGTGTATCAGTTGGAAAAAAAAAAGTGTATTAGGGGTGATGACATTAATATATAGCTGTTGTACGTTTGGCATCCATTACTTGGTTTCGTATCCGCCTTAGAAAAGATCTTCATCATTGTCAAATAAATAACAAGTAACGTAATTTAGATGCTCGCAAATATGGATAATATGCTTTAGAAAAAATAAGACATGCCTTGTTTTGTTAATTATTTTGTTTGATCTTTTTATATTTATAGACATATGTTTTATTGTGGAAGCCCTTTGGCCCATTGGTTGATCAAGCATTAATTAATGCTTCTACACCGAGAGGTCCCGGGTTCGAGTCCCAGATATTACGATTTATTAATAAATTTGCCAGATTAAAGGAGGCAAGTGTGCAGAAGATCTCCAGCGAAGTACAATTATAGCCGTTCGCCAGGATTCTACGCAGAGAGAAGTGTCGTCAGGTCGTGGATCATTGAAGGTGTCCGTCAAGAGCATGGAAAAGGAAGTGTCGTCTGTCGTGGATCTAATAAGGGTCGGAGGGAATTGTCCGTTGTAGAATCGTCTATGTAACAGTTCTCATAATTTGCAATAAATAATAAATCTAGACGTCAAAAAAAAAAGACATATGTTTTATTTGAAATTAGTTTCTAAAAGTAAACATAATTTTAAATTATGTTATAAATTTAAAGTAAATTTTAAGCGAAAAAAAAACGTTACAAATAATCAGCATATTAGAATTGTAAAAACAATCTGAATTTCTCATTAAAGATTATTGTAGCTGTACAATTGCTTATATAGTAAGTGAAAAGATTAGCTAAGAGTTAGTTGTACAATGAGTCATTAACACTGTTAATACTCTGTTTTCTCTGTTAACATGGTAACTTTCTTCTTCCTTGTTACTTGTGTACCAAGCTTCTGTATTTGCTTCATATACTCTAATAGTCCCCCTTAAGCTGGCTGGCAGAAAGAGATTCGAGATGCCTAGCTTATTTACAAGATACCGGAACTGTCCAGGATATATGGCTTTAGTCAAAATGTCTGCAACCTGCAAGTCAGTGCGTACATGAGCAGTATAATTGTCCCTTCCTTGACTCTGTCCCTCACTGTATGACAATCACGCTCAACGTGTTTTGTACGTTCATGATAGAGAACAGTCGGAGAGGTAGGGGGAATGTGTAAGTCTGTCATCAAACTTCTAATCCAGACAATTTCACAAACCGCCAAAGCCATTGCTCTGTATTCTGACTCTACAGAAGAACTGTTGGGGTCGGATCCCACACATCTTCGGTAGGATCCACTTGGATCTGTCCACGTCATTATTACATAATAATCCTCTTGGATTTCTAGATGTTTCGTTGCCGGGATCGAGCTCGACCTGTCGGGAGTTCGATTCAGTTTATTAAAGAGCTCGATCTTTACCAGTACGGAGTTCGCTCTTATTCAACATACTGTTCGCATAAAAGAAGGCCGAAGCAAGGAGAATATTGTTCGAGGTTCGCGGCAGCGTCAAGACGCAGGAGTTCGGAGTCAACAAGAAAGAGTTCGGAAGATCCACGCGGAGCCCAAGATAGTTCAAATTCAAGCCGTTTCGGTCAAATTGTAACCTACATGATTAATGCGGATCAATGCGATTATGAGCAGTAAATGACCGCATTGATCATGTTTTCTCTATAAAAACAACCTCAAACGCATGTGTTTGGGGAGAGAACAACTTTTTCCCTCTTACGATCAAGCAATATAACATACTCTTTCTTTTACAATTTTGCAAGACTTTTTTACTATTTTATTCTTGCCAAGTTCTTTCGCTTTATTTAGTTTCTTGGTTACTTTCCTTTTCAAATCCTTATTTTCATTTGTTGATTTTAGAGTTTTTCTCCACAAAAATACTTAAAGACAATCGAGTGTGAATCCTACATCCATATTTTGGCGCCGTCTGTGGGGAGTTACCGCAAAACTCTTTAATCTCAAAATCTCTCTTTTTCAAACCAAGAAACTATGGCTGATCAGCAAGCTTTGAGCAATGCAATTGCCTCGCTTACTCAGTCAACCACCGATCTGACCAATCAGATGGGTACACTCACTAGTGCCAATGCCACTTTTGGTGAAAGGTTAAACTCAATCGAGCAAACTTTAATGAGTGTTCAAAATACTCAAACAAATTTGTCAAACGCGCAGAACGTTGTTTCAAGCCGTTTAGATAATTTGTCCTCAGCACAAACGACAGCGTATTAGCGCAGGCTATTCCAAACTCCCACGCAAAACAGATCCGGGAGTACTCAAACTCCTCCTACGGGCCGTCCTGCTAGTACTAGCAATCAGACAACCGTAGGAGATGGGTCCAATCCAACCGGGGATGAAAATCCCCAAAATCAGGGCAATCCTGCTATTGACGAAGGACTCCTTATGGAAGAACCTGATTTCATCCTTTCCGATGATTTCGTCAAAGTTCGTCAAGAGCTTGATGAGATGAAGTCGAAGTTTCATCAGGCGACCAGTTCGGCACCTGAGATCGATCGAGTAATCGAAGAAACTCGACGAACACCCTTCACTTCGAGAATCTCAAACCTTCGGATCAAAGATTCTCGAAAGGTCAAATTACCAACTTACGATGGTAAAGGTGATCCTAAAAATCACCTCGCTGCTTTTCAGATCGCTGCTGGCAGAATTGATCTAGAACCACATGAGGAAGATGCCGGATATTGCAAACTATTCTATGAGAATCTATCCGGATCGGCTTTATTATGGTTCACTCAGTTGGAGCCTGAATCTATTGATAGTTTTAAGAAATTGTCTTCCGCATTCCTAAAACAGTATTCCATGTTTATGGAAAAGGCAACCTCTGATGCAGATCTATGGAATTTAACCCAAGGTCAGAACGAATCACTTCGCAAATATATCGCTAAATTCAAAGAAGTGATAGCCAAAATTCCTGGGGTATCACACGCTGCTGCCCTTTCTGCTTTAAGGAACGGACTTTGGCATGAATCCCGATTTCGGGAAGAAATCATCGTCAATCGTCCGAGCACTATCCAAGATGCTTTATTCAGAGCTACTAATTGGATGGAGATAGAAGAAGAAAAGCTTAGCCTCGCTAAAAAGCATCGGCCAGCAAAATTGGTCGTTGGAAATCCAACTAAAAAATTCGAACCAAAAGATCAAAAACGGTTCAGAGTTAATCATGCTACTAATGCCGTAGGAAAACCCTCCCCAAACAAAGGAAGATACAATTCTTCTAATACATGGGTTAGAGATGAGAGTGCATATTGCGATATTCATAGAGTAAATGGGCATTCCACCAAAGATTGCAGCGTACTCAAAAAGCACCTCACCGAACTGTGGGCAGCTGGAGAGCTCGCTAACTTCAATATCGAAGAGTTTGTGGAATCTTATCATAAAGAAAAAGAAGATTCTGAAGCGTCCAATCCTCCTGAAAAGAAACATAAACCCAATGGGCCCAGAACTCCGAACACTCCTAAGAAAAGGATCGATGTTATAATGGGAGGATCCAAATTGTGCCGAGATTCGATCAGATCAATCAAAAGACACAAGAAATCAGCAGCAATTCAAACCGTTGTGGGTTTCCAGTGAAATGAACAAACAATTCTATCTCTTTTGATAATTCGGACACTCAAGGATTAGCAGGACCTCATGACGACGCTCTTGTGATAACTTTAGATGTTGCGAACTTCGAAGTAACTAGGTGTCTAATTGATACTGGAAGCTCGGTAGATCTCATATTTCTAAGCACTTTGCAAAGAATGAGAATCAGTAAGGCTGACATTATCGGTCCACCGGCACCATTAGTAGCTTTCACGAGTGACACATCTATGTCCTTGGGGAACATAAAACTACCAGTGATCGCCGCAGGGGTTCCTAAAATTGAAGAATTTATTGTTTTCGACCGTCCGGCTGCTTACAACATAATTCTAGGAACTCCGTGGATTTACCAAATGAGGGCTATACCTTCAACTTATCACCAGTGTGTGAAATTTCCAACTCTTGCAGGAATCAGAACCATTCGTGGAGATCAGGAAACGTCGCAATCTTGCTACCTCATGGGACATCGTTTAAAGCTTAAATAGCAATTAATGATACACGCTAAGCAAGAAATCACTTCGCGTTACCCAAGTGGTCTCAGTTCAAGTGAAGTTACCACATAAATTGAAATTGATTCCGAATTCCCAGATCGAAAAGTAAAAATCGGTACTGCTTTAGATTAAGAAATCAAAAATCAGTTGGTAATTTCTAAAAGAAAATAAACATACTTTTGCATGGTCGGCGAAAGATATGCCTGGAATCGACAAAAGTATCATTACCCATGATTTAAACGTCGATCCCAGTTTTAAACCAATAAAGCAAAAAAGAAGAAAACTTGGTCCAGACCGAGCTCAAGCAGTCAATGAAGAAGTTGATAAGCTTTTGAAAATTGGTTCCATCAGAGAAGTGAGATATCCGGACTGGTTAGCAAACCCCGTGGTAGTCAAAAAGAAAAACGGAAAATGGAGAGTATGTATCGATTTCACCGACATTAACAAAACTTGCACGAAAGATAGCTTTCCTCTCCCACATATCGATCGGCTCGTTGAGTCAACAGCCGGAAACGAACTTTTAACTTTTATGGATGCATTCTCTAGATATAATCAGATCATAATGAATCCCGAAGATGAAGAGAAAACATCCTTCATAACAGATAGAAGAATCTATTGTTACAAAGTTATATGCCATTTGGTCTAAAAAATGCCGGTGCAAGATACCAATGTTTAGTTAACAAAATGTTTTCAGAACATTTGGGCAAAACAATGGAAGTATATATTGATGATATGGTTGTGAAATCTCTTAAGAAATCCGAGCACATTACACATCTCGAGAAATGTTTCAAAATTTTAAACAAGTTTGGAATGAAATTAAATCCAGCTAAATGTTCCTTTGGCGTGCCTTCCGGAGAATTCCTGGGGTACATAGTCACGGAAAGAGGGATAGAAGCTAATCCTAATCAGATTAACGCTTTCTTTACTATGCCTTCGCCAAGAAACATAAAGGAGGTCCAACGATTGACAGGCAGAATTGCTGCATTAAATCGTTTCATATCGAAGTCTACCGATAGATGTCTCCCCTTTTATCAAATTTTGAAAGGGAACAAAAAATTTCGGTGGGATGATCAATGCGAAGCAGCATTTCGTCAGCTCAAAACTTATCTGACAACACCGCCGATTCTCTCAAAACCTGAATTAGATGAGAAACTTTATCTCTACATTTCAGTTTCTAACCATTTCGTAAGTAGGGTTTTAGTTCGAGAGGACCGAGGTGAGCAAAAGCCAATTTTCTACATAAGTAAATCTCTTACTAGTCCAGAAACTAGATATACCATGATGGAGAAATTAGCTTTAGCAGTGGTCATATCTGCTAGAAAACTCATACCCTATTTCCAATCCCAACCTATAGAAGTACTAACTTCCCATCCGCTTCGCTCAATTCTTCACGGGCCAAGTCAGTCCGGTAGGTTAGCAAAATGGGCAATCGAACTCAGTGAGTACGATATAGAATACAAAAGTCGAACTAGCGCAAAAGCACAAGTTCTGGCTGATTTTCTAACCGAACTACCATTAGATGATGGAATCTTTGTTGAAACGGACTCTACATAGAAATTACACGTAGATGGATCTTCTTCTAAACAAGGATCTGGAATCGGCATTAGGTTCGAAACTCCGACAAAGGAAATAATTGAGCAATCATTTCGGTTAATGTTTCCAGCTTCGAACAATGACGCAAAATACGAAGCTCTCTTAGCAGGACTTCGGCTTGCTCTTGCGATTGGAGCAGAAAAAATAATAGCTTATTGCGATTCTCAGCTAGTTGTAAACCAGTTCGCTGGAGATTACGAAGCTAAGGCTCCTCGAATGGAAGCTTATCTTTCGGCTGTCAAAAAATTAGCCGGAAAATTCAAAGAATACGAATTAGTTCGAATACCTAGAGGAGAAAACACTTCGGCAGACGCTTTAGCTGCCCTAGCTTCTACCTCAGATCCTGAACTCAAACGAGTTATCCCCGTTGAATGTATTTCTTCGCGAAGTATTTCGATTGAAGAAACAGAAAACGATAACATTTCGGCGGCCGAATACATCGAAACTCCAAAACAAAGTTTCGGAAATAGTTCACTTGTCATCACCAGATCACGAATAAAGTCTCAAGATGACGAACTTACTCCACCATTGGAACTTCCTAAAAGAAAGTCAAAAAGAAAGTTAAAGGATCAAGAGGTTCCCATTAAAGAACCGTCTCGAACCGAACAGTCACTTACAGGTAATGTAGAGGTTCAGGAGACAATTGAAGATCCTGATATTCCTTCCGAACCCGAACCAAGGAAGTTTATACTCAAGTATAATACTTCCGCTAATGATTGCGGGGCTGACTGGAGGGTACCCATCAAAAATTTCATTCTTAATGGATAACTACCATCTAACAAATGGCAAGCTTGCAAATTAAGAATCATCAGCGCTAAGTATTGTATAATTAAAGAGTCATTGTACAAGCGAGGCGTCAGTGATCCTTATCTTTTATGTATTTTCGGACCCGAAATTGAAATAGTGACAAGCGAGGTCCACGAAGGGCTTTGTGGTAGTCATTCTTCGGGACGAGCAATGGCTTTCAAAATCAAACGGTTAGGATATTTCTGGCCAACCATGATTTCAAACTGCATTGATTACGCCAAACGGTGTAAAAAGTATCAGATGCACGCTCCTCTTATTCACCAGCCATCTGAAATTCTATCACATATATCCGCTCCATACCCTTTCATGAGGTGGTTGATGGATATAATCGGTCCGATGCATCGTTCAACACGAGGCGTCCAATACTTATTAGTTCTAACGGACTATTTTTCCAAATGGATTGAAGCTGAAGCTTATATAAGTATACAAGATTCCGTAGTAAAGACATTCTTGTGGAAACATATTATTTGTCGCTATGGAGTTCCCTACGAAATAGTAACCCATAATGGTCCTCAATTCATTTCAAATAATTTTGAAGATTTTTGTTCCGCTTGGGGAATAAAACTTAGCTACTCAACGCCGAGGTATCCTCAAGGAAATGGACAAGCGGAAGCCTCCAATAAAACCATTCTCAGCAATCTTAAAAAAACGCTTGAGTGCTCGAAAAGGTGGATGGTATGACGAGCTGCAACCTGTGTTGTGGGCTTATCTAATAACCCCGAGGCGAGAAACGGGTGAAACTCCATTCTCATTAGTTTATGGGATGGAAGCCGTAGTCCCAGCCGAGCTAAATATCCCAGGTTTGCGCCGAAGCGAAGCTCCACTTAACGAGGAATCAAATTCTAAATTATTAGAAGACGTTCTCGATACAATCGATGAAAGGCGAGACCAATCCCTTATTCGACTTCAGAATTATCAACAGTTGACCGCTCGATACTATAACTCAAAGTTGAAAAACAGACCTTTAAATGTAGGAGACTTCGTTTTAAGGCGAGTGTTCGATAATACAAAAGAAGAAGGAGCTGGAAAACTCGGTCTTAACTGGGAAGGCCCTTATCAAATCACTGAAAAAATCCGAAACGGTGTATACCGTTTACAAGACCTTGATGGAAATCCCGTTCAAAGGCCTTGGAACATAATCAACTTGAAGAAGTTCTATTGCTAAAGCAAACACATTCGAACTACGATTTGGCTTGATCCTATTCTGGGTACGTAGGCAGCTCGCTAATCACGAGTCCAACAATAACATAAAAATAAAAATATAATTCCAGTCATGGAATCCTGTTTTTATAAATTCGATATTCGAGCATGAATATAAAGATACGTTGCGAACAATGTATAAATAAATATTTCTTGCTAAGCTAAGACCGGATCTAGAAAGGTCTTGACTTACGGAATAACTCCGCTCCTTGACCAGCGAAGTCAACGATGCTCATAATGCAACCTGGCATGTTTCCGTACTCCTGAAGTCCTAGTTCGATCCAATCGGAAGGATGGGCTTCGAGGCGATGAAGCTCGCGAGAAATATCGAGGCGACGTTTCTCTAGCTCCATTATGCGTTTCTTAATCTTTTTCTTCTCATCTTCGAGCTCGTCATGCCGACTGATAAGCTGAAGAAAATAAAACGCTACGTTTAGCAATAACAAAAAGAAGTTAATCACTAGGATGGAAAATACCTTATTGATAAACTCCTCAGCCTTAACACGATCTTGAGGCAACAATCTCTCGATTAGAACGATCGGAACCTGAATGCTAGTTCCCTTCTTCAATATTTGTGAATCTTTTGGTTCGCCAGACTCTCCTGCTTTTATGAGCTCGATGTCCGACGTCCTCGAAGGATCAACTCTCATCACTTTGAACAAGTCTGAAGGATTCTCTGATGAGTTACCTCCTTTGAACATTTTTGTAGAATTGTTGTTGAAATTCAATGACAGAATACACCCACTTTATACTCGAAAAATTATTCGATTGCATTTATGAGGATTAATTGACGATTTCCCAAATCTAAAATTACGATTTTCATGGCAAATGTAATCGAGATAATTGCTAATTATATTCCCTAGATTAAACGCATTAAATGAGATTTGAATAAATCGGCGAATTTAGAGCGAAAGGGGAAATGTAATTAATGTTGCTGGGTTTCAAGACGAGTGACACTTTACAAACATAAATAGGAAAGTGTTCGATCAAAAGTCTTCGCCCGATAATGACTCTAGCGAGGTGGAAGATCCCGAACAGCTTTCCGAGGATAGCCCCTCGTCAGAAGATAAATCAAAAGGGCCGGAGAAGTCATCAACAATTTTCGTCTCCGGTTCCTCTTTTTCTTCAGTTCTTAACATCGGAAGTCTCTGGAACTCGGAGGAACATGAAACAAAAGAGGACCCATCACTGGACGCCAAGGATAAACGATGAAATTTATCCAGCATGCGGAGGAATCTTCGGAGGCAAGTAGGCATTATGGCCACGATGTCTAGACCATTCCTCTCCCATTTGTGCGGTTCAGATTCCAAGCGAAGGATCTCTCTTTCCATCCTCTTTATGCGCTCATCGAGAGCACGACGCCTCCTTCCGATTCTCTGTCTCACACAAAGCTTTGTGTCTCCCGACGATCTGTTTAAACGAACATTTTGTCAAACGACCAAAAGAAAGGAAGTTATAGTTTTCTGAGAAGACTAAGAGTTAGAAAAGGAACATTTTCCAGGAAGTCATAACATTCGACCCTTTTCTTCCCTGTTCGAAAATGAAAAAACATTGGGTGAATAAACTCCCTTTGGAGAGAATCTGTCTTTGGACTCAAACAATGGGTTCCCACTTGAAGTTGTTATTCTTGAGCTTGATCTGAAAGAAGACAGCGGCATCTTTTCAAGTTTTTTCTTATAATGAACTATGGTGATCTTTCGGAATCCCTTTAAAGGAGAAAGGGGTTCAGATTTCTAGAAATAATTATATATTGTTGGCCTGTTGGAGCAGGCTTCAGATCCAATTAAAACGCGGCCCAGCGATTCCGAAGCCATCATGGGCAGCGATCGAAATCATTGCCTGGTCGTATTTATGACAAAATTCTCATGAATTATAAATCTTATCCCTCGATATAAAAAGAAAACTTAAGCCGAGCTCCATCCTCGCCTTCGAGAGACCGAGGAAAAATACTTTTTAAGATTTTTTCTTTAAAAAAGGCAAGTGGGCCTGATCAGCTCATCTCTCACAATTCATAAAACCTCTTTGGCGGGCTAGGACTTGCAAACCTAGAATCGTGTCCAAACGTTTTTGCTAAAAAAAAAAAAAAAAAATCATATGCCAGAGCATGTACATGGTTGTGTTCGGTCACACTAATTGAACAAAATATTTCTGTCAAACGGAATAATCCTCATGGACTCAACAAAACAATTCTTAAAAAAAAAAAAGAGTGTTCCTACACCTCTGGAGAACCCTCATGTGGCCGAGAACCTTCACCTACCTCGAATTGAGATGGGGAATCTCCAAATACCAAAGAAAATTGTTTCAGATCGAGAGTAGGACGGGAAGCTGAGGATAACTCGGACTCAACCATAACGAGTTCGGCAGCAACTTCGCTCCTCTCGTTCTCGAACGAAACTCTCCCAGCCTCTAGTTCTTTAATCAGGTCTAGATTGCTCTTCAGTTCGGCTCGATCTGTTAGAAGTTTAGTCCAGACCTCTTCGTCCTTGATGAACTGCGTAACAGATTGAATAAGTTGCCTACCGAATCCCCTCATCTCTTCTCGAGCATTATGTTTGGCTTCAGCGATATCGCGAGCCCTGTTCCTAGTTAAAAGCTCGATCTCTTTATTTGCTTCTTCGAACAAAGCCGTATTCTCCTCTAGCTCAGCCTCCAAGCGAAGAGCATTAGACCTCGCAGAATCCCTTTCAGCATTCCCAATTCTGATGCGTTGCTCGTTAGCTGCTAGAGTTTTCTTCATATTTTCAAAAGATGACTCGTGTGCTTTTTCCCGCTCAAGTCGCACGGATTGGTTGGCTAATCTGAGATCATCAACCTCCTTCTTAGCCTTTGCGGTCTCTCTCTTCGCTTGATGAAGAAGGTTCTCATAATGGAAGATCATTCCATTAGTCTCCATAAACGCCTTCGAAGTAAAAAAAAAACGTGTCGTTTAGACAAGAAGCTTTTACCTAAGGAAGGGAGATTGTCTAAAAGATCCGAAACTGGGATAGGTAGCAAGCTCGATTGGCAAACATCTGACGGATTTCCGGCCTTCAAACCGAAAAAGGAGGAAGGGACGCCCCTTCCCTGGTTTGGAAACTTCGGAAGATGTCTCCAATCTCTTCTCCGCCTGCGAAGCAGAGGAGAATAGCATATTAATAGATGCAATATGTGGCAAGTTTTGCTAATGCTCGCTTTCTAAGTAAAAACTTACTTGGAATCGAAGCGGGTAAAGGATTTTAAGTCCTAACACTTAGTCCTTGAGATAGGGGAGCCTCCGATCTCGGCTCATCTATTTCTTCTGAAATTACTCTATCTCCCGGAAGAGGGAGCTCGGAGTTTAAAGGTTCTGAAGAGGGAGAAACAGAACGTAGAGGGCTAGAGACTCGTGGGGGAAACTTAATCTCACGGTTTTAAGTCTCTCGTTTGATAGATTATCGGAATCTGGAGCCTTCCTCTTTGTACAAGGAGAGGAGGTTATTTCTCCCTCACACCCTGGTTCGGAAGGGCAAATTGCGGTGGCAACTGGAGGGTTGTTAAGAATCTCGGCTCCATGAGTATCCACCGCGGCTGACAGGGCTGCTTCTAATGAACCATCATCAACCAAGAGGGTCTTCCTGTGGAGGTTACCAACCCTGGAGATTGCAGCTATCCGTTTCTTTCTCCTGATTTCGGATAGCTGATCCTTAAGAACCTTGATTTCAGCCTGCATCTTTCTTTTATCTCGGGCATTCAGGCTCGAGACGTCTTTCTCCTCGGGAGGAGGATCGAGGGGTGAGTCTGACCGTCTTTAATGGCGAGCCCCGCTTTATGAATGCGGTGACGGGTGAAGGAATTCCAATTTGTTTCACCCTCGGAAACGATTCGAAAGAAGGACAAGAAGTCAACGGTTGGGCGGGGGATCGTCTGGTTCCCTGAAACAAAGTATTGGGTTAAGAATTCCATCTCTTTTACTTAATACAGTAGAAAGTAGTAAAGGTTGGATTTTTAACCAAGTTTAGCCGACCAATTGGCGAGAAGAAGACCGGAAAGACCTTGAACGGAATGGGGATTGACTCAGAAAAAGAATCAGTATTTCCTCCAAGGCCCATCATTCGAGGGCATTCCGTCGATTAGGTTACGGTCAAGGATAGGGTTTATAGAAAAAATACCCGCTGCTGCGGATTCACGGGCTCGAAATAGCCCTAAGAGTTCGCTGGTGGAGAGGGAAAACCCTGCTTCTGCCGAAACAGTCAGGGTACTCAGAACGTATCGAAGAAAGTTGGGAGCCATTTGGGGAAAGGCAATCCCTAGGTGGAGGAGGTATAAAAGAAGAACTTCCGGAACGGGAAAAAACAAACCACAACCTTTGAAATAAACTTCGTACGCACAACAGTAACCCTCTCGCACCACTTCCGGAGACTCGTTGGGTCTAGGAAGAGAGAATTCAATTTCCTGGGAGATGTTACAAAGGCGGCGAAGAGCGCCAAGGGAAGCGGAGGTCGACTGAGACCTGAAATGCGGACCAAATTTGTCTCCCCTTTGGGTGAAGACTTCATCCCCTCTGGGAACAGGGATTCCTTAACTGTCATCTTCGTTTTCCGAAACATAGACGGCTGGGGAAGACATCTTTTACTAAAGAGGTTT